>NW_015386141.1:319888-439342 GCF_001527695.2 Protobothrops mucrosquamatus
TAAGGAAATATTTTGTAGCTCTGCTTTGTATTGACTTGTAGGGTAAAGGTTCAAGAACGAGTTACTGCTTCTGAGGAACTAGAAAAAGAGAAAAGTGAAAATGCAAATCTAAAGCAGGTAAGAAGTTAGTTTAACCTTCTTTCATCTATTATAATTTGTAGCAGTTCACGTGATAGTTTTATTTTATTTCATATTTTGGTTTTTTTTTTCTGTTTTGATTGCCATCTTCCATTTCAAAAATAGAAAAAAAGGCTTCCTGGATACAAATCACTCCAAAAATCATCTGAATAATATACAAGAATCTGTATTTTATTTGCTCATAGTATTTGGAATTAGGAAGAATGACACCATTTAGAGTTTTCATTTTCATTTTTTTTACATGTCCATACATGAGAAATTTGGTATTGCAGTGTATTTATTTATTTATTCATTAAATTTATATTCTGCCCAGCTCACTCCGAAAAGCGAATCTAGTATATATTATCTTATACCTCTTTATTATAAACACCAGCAGCTCCCTTAATGCACCTTTAACTTGTTCTTCTTATAAAGCTGTAGTCACGAATGTCATTTGTAATCTCTAATTCTGTATCTTGGCTTGGAGGTTTCTAGCATTGGAATGAGCCCTTCTTACAACCTTTTTTTAACATAATTACCATGTATTTCCATTAACCACTTCCAATATTGGCCTTATTTCTTGTATTATCCCTTATTTCATTGCACTTGGCATGTTTTTTATTACTATAATTTCTTTGACTGTTAAGAGATGGACAGCATACAAGTTTAAACAATGATTTGATTTTCTGAAACATCTACACCTTTTTGATCTGGTTGGTGCCATCATTTGTCAGCTTTCCCTCAGAGACTAGTTTAAAAGTTGCTGTGCCACTTTTTTGATGTCACGAGCAGAGCTTTAAAGATAACAAGCACACGTTAAATTGCATCTGAAATATATTTGAAGCCAGTGTATCTCATGCAGCTATGGTGTTGCACGGGTGAGGTTTGGAGCACCACAAAATGCGTGCATTGCCTCATTTTGAACCAGTTTAAACTTCCAAATATTCTTCAAGGGAAGACCCATCTAGAGCAGAGGTTCCCAACCTTTTGGGCACCAGGGACTGGTTCTGTGGAGAAAGGTTTTTCCACGGACCGGAAAGTGCGTGGTTTTGTGTGCTGCCTGCATCCCACGGATGGGGCTTTGCTTATTTGTGCGGACTGGTTGCTGGCATGCCACAGACCGGTACCAGTCCACGGACCGGGGGGGTTGGGGACCCCTGATCTAGAGCACTTTGCTGGGAGACTGCTAGGTTTTCTTATGCAGTTTTTGGCCATTATAAGAACATTATAAGACTGCTGGATCAGATGGTGTGGGATTTTACAGCAAAACAACTGGCACACAACACAAATCTGTGCAAAGCCCTCTCTGAATATATCTACCACCTGCTTTTTTAGCAGAAGCCATGAATCGTATGAGGACTCCTAAATTATGCAACTATGTATAGGGAATGCTCCATATTGTTTCTGTTTTTGATATTGGTTTCTGAAGGAAGGAAGTCAGGTTTCTCCTCCCACCATCTTCTCTACTAAATTCCCCATTTTTGCTTCCCTCAACACTAATTCTCTTGTTCCTATTTGCTTTCTCATTCTCTTGCTCTGGTTGCGAGCTTTCAACTGACTTTACATAATTAGAAATGTGTGAGGCAAAAAAGTTACTTTTGACCATTTTTCACATTATTACCATTGCAGCAACCCCGTAGTCATGTGATCAAAATTCAGATGCTTGACAACTGACTCATATTTATGACAGTTGCAGTGTGCTGGGATTACGTGATCCTCTTTTGCGACCTTCTGTCAAGCAAAGCCAATGGGGAAAGCCGCATTCCCTTAACAACTGTGTTACTCATTTAACAATTGCAGTGACTCACTTAACTATTGTGGCAAGAAAGATTGTAAAATGGGGCAAAATTAACTGTCTCACTTAGCAACAAAAAAGTTGGACTCAATTGTGATTGTAAGTCGAGGACTATCTGTAGTTTCTTCATGAGAATTTTTTTATATCTAATAGATTACCCTTATGAAGCAGTGTAAATTTTTAACATTGAACTATTCATTTAATGTTAATTGTTCAGAATCTCTGATCAAACAGATATTTCTCTCATATGTTAATGTGTGTTCAGTTGAATCCCCCCAAACACCTTTTTGAGATAAAGTACATATTTCAAAATAGCAAATTTTTGTGTGTTAGTGGGTACATTGGGGATCATAGAAACCATGCTTATTCCTTCTCTAGAATTTGATAAATAAAATTGATTACTTCATAAGATATTTCCATTGCAGCAATTGCATGATCTACAGCTTCGAGTGGCTTCCCTTTCACAGTCAGAGAATGATTTACTGGATTCCAATCAGAAACTCAAAGAAATGCTGGAGATATTAAAACATGAATGTCGGAACGCACGAAGTCAAGCAGAAAGAGCTCAGGCAGATTCAGAGAAGTATGATTTTACTCTTAATGCAATGCTAGTATTGCATTTATTGCAACCAAAAATTGGATGACTTGAAGAGTAAATTGTCCTAGGCATCTGGTATAGGTTCATCTATCTATAACAGAATTTTCTCTGAGAGATTTAGAATATGGAGTTATCAATCATTTTCCCAGCCCATAAAAGATTAAGCAAATCTGTATCCTTGTTTCACTTCTGTTTAATTTTTTAAAAATAAATATCACAATAAGTCATTTCAACATACATTTTACACATACACCCAGAGGATTGTTGCACAGAAACATTCTGCTTTATGCAAAAAAAGTGGTCTTTCCAGGAGTCCCATAAAGCTCAGAAGACAACTGGGAATCCTGGTAGAATATGGTGTGGTAAAACATTTGGACATATCATAAAATTATGGCCTTTGTTGAGAAATCAAAGACACATTGTTAACATATAAATAGGAATATGATTGAGTAGGTTCCATGTTTTACATTTTAGGATAGTGTTTTTTCTGCTTCTAGGAAAGCTGCCCAAATTGTGCAGAGAAGTGTTCCACCAGTCTAACATTTAAACAAATCCAAATAATATTAATGCACAAAGACCTTAAATTATTGGAAGTTAAGTTCAAAATCATCTTTGTGGAGCCTAGCTGTTTGAAGTGGTTTTTTTCTAACTTTGTCTCATTAGTGTTTGTCTAGTCCAAATTTTTAAATCCAGTGCTTTCTTATTTTGCTGTAGTTCTAATATCTGTGTATGACTGGAGACAAGCAAAGGTCATATTTATCTATATTCTATTTTTGGCTATGATTATTTTTTTCTCAATGATGTAGCATCCCAACACTGAAGAATACATATCAATACTCTTGGACTTGAACTTTTGTCAGTGAAACTAAGATCCTTTGGGCTTTTGCTACCTGGGCTTCTGGCAGACCAGAACTCTTCTTAAATGGTGGACCTAAAATATCAAAATTATTTAACCATTTAGGGTCAGCCAAATTGAAATTCAGAACATTTTAGTCTAGCTTTCTTCAGAAACAAATTCTAAGTGGTTCTTGATGGGACAATAGTGCAAAGTTGATGTGCACTGCTCCTGTGTTCCTTCTTCCTCAGATTGGCCTGTTTGTCAGCCTGCCCACTGATTTCAGCACATTACTTGCCCATAGTTATGGCTTGTTATGACCCAGGTGGGCAAGGCAAGACAAGTTCTTTATTTCTCTTGAGAAGGGTTAAACAAACAGCCCTCCACTGACCAGTAAGGCAGAGCTCCCCAACATTTTGGGCACCAGGGACCAGTTCCGTGGAGAGAGGTTTTTCTGTGGACTGGAGGGTGTGTGGTTTTGTGTGCTACCTGCATCCCACGGATGGGGCTTTGCTTTTTTGTGCGGACCAGTTGCTGGCATGCTGCGGCCGGGTACTGGTCCACGGACTGGGGGTTGGGGACCCCTGCAATAAGGCTGCAGTCTCAGTC
The DNA here is from genome assembly GCF_001527695.2 of Protobothrops mucrosquamatus. NCBI lineage: Eukaryota > Metazoa > Chordata > Lepidosauria > Squamata > Viperidae > Protobothrops > Protobothrops mucrosquamatus. Next base: position 323,843 of record NW_015386141.1, read on the forward strand.
CCCCAAACAAAAGCCCATAGATTACCCGGCAAATCCACAAGGCAAAGTCCAAGCATAAGATAAATGGCAATCCTCAAGGTACAAAACAAAGGCAGTTCTGAAAATAAAGGGCAAAAGCAGTCTACAAACCTAGGGCAAGACAAACAGCAGTCCTCAAAGCAAGATGGGATCCAAGGCAAAAGCAGTTCTGAAGGTAAAGTTTTCAGGGCTAAGGCAAGACAAGAACAATCCTCAAAACTGGACAAAAAGCAGTCCTCGAAGCAAGGCAAAAGGCATAAGTCAAAGCTGGGGGGAAAGAATGAAGGATTAGGAATCGAATACGTATTAGCATAGCTAACCCCAGACAGCTTGTTGATTGGAAAAATTAACATATGTATGCAAAAGAAAACCAATAAAATCTCTATAAAAAAACAAACAAACAAACAATTGTTCCTGGCAAAGACTAACTCCCCCAATGCCTGAAGGGCCCGGTACTGCATTGTCCTCAGCCCCTGGCATGCCTTCCATGTCAGACGGTCTCAGTTCCAACTCTTCCTCCTCCTCCTCCAAATTAGCCCTGAGGAGGCCATAACATAACTCTCCTCCAGCTTCCATAAGCCACCAATATACAAGGCCAATGGCTTTGCTTTTTCCCTGTAGTCTCCTATTCCTAGAACATTTACTGTATATTCCAGATGCATGCACAAACCAAACATACATATTCCAGGTCTTTGTCCACAAAAAAAAAAGCATAGTTTAATCTCTATGAAATTTGGCTGTTCCATGCTAGGAGAATTTTGCAAAAATGCCCTTACCTTGGGGGTTCTCACTCTCAGCTGTTGTCCTTCCTTCCCCAAACATCTAACTCCTCAAACAATAATCAGTTGTAAGCAAATGAATAGGCATATAACCTAAAGCTGATACATGGAATTAAGTGGACAAACTGTTCTTGACTTTTCTTACTGTTGAGATTATGGTTGCTTATATATATATATTGCTTTTACAAAATATGTTTAGTTTTTCAGTTGTGCCATTTTAATCGTATTCAGTTGTGAATTACTGAGTGTTTAGAAGATAAGACTTACTTAATCTTTTGTCATCAGTTTTAAGACAATGGTTTGCTTAAGTATTTATTATGGGCATGTTAATTGACAAATGGTTTCTGGGAAAAATAAAGAAATTGAATTTTTAAATGCTCACAGTTCTTTAAACTGTGGATCCCCAACCCCTAGGCCACGAACTGGTAGCGGTCTGTGACCAGTTAGGAATTAGGCTGCACAGCTGAAGGTAAATGGTGGATAAGCAAGTAAAGTTTCATTTGTGCATGTGTGGGATCTAGGTTGCATGTGAAACCATACCCTCCACCCATCCACCGGTTCTTGGAAAAATTGTCTTCCAAGACACTGGTCTCTGGTGCCAAAAAGGTTGAGGACCACTGCTTCAAACAATTTGTTTTATATATAGCGGTATATTCACAGTTGATGGCTTCTTAAACCCACTTGAGAAATTAGACTCATAAGGATTTCTGTAGTTTTATATTTTGTATTTTTAAATGCACCTGAAAACTTTAAACACCTAACTTTTCTCTTAATGCCTCTTATTCTGTGCATGCAGTCTAGATGTAATTATTTCAGATAAATGGAACTACAATATTTGAAGAAGCTTCCCCCCCCCATGTCACTGCATATCTCTGTGAAGAATAGATTGCCTCAATTAAGATTCTGAAGATTTTACGTTTACTGTTAGTTCTATTGCCTGATTTTGGGCAGCCCTCAAGCACAATTCTCTGATATTTGCTTCATACTTCATGCCACTCTTGTAATTGTAGCAGTTCCTCTTCTTTTGGTCCTATTGTATGGTGGCTGAGTGAAGAAGGGCTATACAAATGGTTTGCTTCTGAAGGAGGGAATTTGAGATCCCAATATCTTAAAATCTGCCTTTAAATTCTTGCCACCAAGATTGGTCTTATAACAATATTTATATTCTATGTCAAAGAGTTATGATAGCATTTTACATAATGTTTTTAATGTAAGTGGCCCATTATTTCCAGACTTTTACAGTATTTTTTGTAGCACAGTGAGTGCTTTATTCCACGTGGATAATATTCTTGAAAAGTCATCCAAAAAGCAGCTTATGAAGCATCTGCCTACGCCCGAAAAAAGGTTAAAAATTTGATAATATATGGTTTCATATATATTATGGAGTACTATATCTTTTTCAAAAGATATACACAATCTTAATAAAAATAGGTAGTAGGGTGATAGCAAAGACCTGGATGAATATTTCTGTATTTATTTAAAAGATATATGTACCTTTTGCCCAATCCTTTGTACCATGGACCGTGTTGTGCTAGCTTCGTAATAAATACACCAAATACAACCAAAACAAAAACCAAGAACTTCCTGCATATTACTCCCACATATCAACAGTCACCTTTGTTGAATTCCTGGCTCCCTGCAACCTTATATTTATGGGGAAAGCCAGCAATTCAAGGCTTTCTGGAAACCTAGAGGGGTGTGTGTGCTGGATTTCAGGGAGAAAGATGGTTTTCAAAAAGACAGGGATTCCTCTCAAGATGTGCTGTTTAAATCCTACTTGAAAGCAACATTTATGGGAAGGGTTTCACAAAGACCTTTCTCTATAGCTGGATACAGTTTATTATAGTTTAAAGGAATGTTTAAAGTTTTACTGAAGCAAATTCTTAAAGTTTTCTGAAGCATAAGAAATTCAGTTTCTCAGCATAAAAACCCTTCACAGATTGTCTTTTTGCTCCGTGTTTATTTTGTAGAATAATAAGAAAGGATTGTCTGGAATTCCTGGGCATATTTTGTAATTCTTAATATTTTCAGGTAGCAAACAAGGATTGAAGTCGTATCTGTGGATTTATAATATTCACTTCCGTGAAGAAATAGAATTGATTTATAAAATAACCACTGTTTGTTTCTTTTTTAGGAATTTGGAAGATAAACAGGTAAAGTGGCTAGAAGAAAAACATAAACTTACTCAGCACATCACAGAGATAGAAGACAAGTATAAAGTAACAAAAGAGAAATTGTATCGAGCATCGGTTGTTCAGAAAAAGGCATGTCTCATACTTGCATAATTCTGAAAGGTCTTCTGCCTTAGTTGAATCAAAGTTTTGTGCCATAGTATAACTAAAAGACCTGTAAATAACATAATGACATGACTATATCTATTACCAAAGTTTCTTTTAAGTTTTGTAAAGCTGAGAAGCCATAATATGTGAGTTAATATAAACATAACCAGATAATAACACATGATGTTAATTTTAATTGTGCTAATGTGGCCTTTTTCATATGAGTTACTTTCAAAAGAACAAGAGTTGATTCACTGATTACTATTTCTTCTAATGAATGTTTATGATTAGGGAAGTTTTTGGTCAGTCTGCAACTCCAATGAATGAGTTACATATTTAAATGTGGAAGTCAACCTTAAAAAATATAAATGTGTATATTGTATTAATTACAGAGAAAGACACTTAATGACAACAAGCAAAAGAAATTACTGAACAAGATTGAGCTCTTAGAAGCCAAGAGAGAAGAACTAGAAACAGAAAACCAAGTGTTAAACAGGTATAACTTTATGTTGATTCTGAATTCCATAATGTTTCATATTGTTGCTGTTAAAAACATTTTAGGTGCAATCTTTGCTGTCTTAATCAGGCTAATTACATTCATTTTTGAATTTCTGGAAAAAAACATAGAAAGTTGTATGTATATACATATGCTTTGTTCCTAGCAGCACTGTTACCATGAAACCATACTTTATATCAGAAAGTGTTTTAGAAATATAAAAAATGCCTCTAACTAAAAGACCCCATTTTCAATTGGAAACAGTCATTTCAAGTTGAAAATAAGCTGTTCCAATCTTTTGGAACTTTATAAAGAAGTTTAAGCTCTACAGGAAGCATTTTGAGATTAACAAAACAATATCAAATTTGAAACATTTCTACTTGCCTTCAACCAGCCCATTTCAGGCTCAAAATATTTTTATTTTGGGAATCACCAATAGGGGATAGCAAAATGTTATACTTTGAAGTGATTGTTTTACTGGGAATATGTAAAGGAAGCAACATTCAATTTTAAAATCTTGTGTTGGATTTGTCCATGAGCATTTAATTATTTATTTGAGAGCTGCTTGATGTTGTGGTTAGGGTATCGGGGTAGAAACCAGAAAATATAAACCAGGAGATATAATTATATTATTATGAGTTTTAGTCTTGCCTTAGGCATGAAAGCTGGCTGGGTGACTTTAGGTCACAGTGTCAGATTTGGGTAACAATTCCTATCACAACCAATGAGTCAACTCTTAGTTGATTTAAAAAAAAAAGGCTGGTCCCTGCGCTTCTAGGAAAACATTAGTAAGAAAAGAATTTTTATTTAGTTAGTTATTTATACTGTATGTGTTATAGGCAAAATATTCCTTTTGAAGAACACCTCCGTCTTCAGAAAAGACTAAAAGATCTGCAACGGAGACATAATGAATTCCGCAGACTGATCCTTTTTCCCAACATCCCAATACTGAATCCAGCTAACTTACTATCTTCATCTTTGCTTCCTGGACCAGAATTACCCTTCCCTCTCCTTCAGGTATGTAATATTCCCATATGACAGAGTAGGTAACAGTGTTTTGAAAAAATAAAGTTCATATTTTTATAGTTTTCAGTAATAAAGTTTGATGAAACAGTATAGTAGTATTAAAGAGAAGTGAGAATTTTATTTGTAATCATGCCATCAATTTATTTTGCAGTTCAGGTTCTGCTATTTCCAAAATGTTTTACCGTATTTAACCAAAAGTTATATGATAAACAAAACCTAACCTTAATTATGCAGAAAAGTAGTAATACCATTTTTTAAATTATATTGATTTTGGTTAAAATTATACAATTTCTTTAGAATGAAATTATAATGAAACTTTTGGTTAAGCTATGTAATAGTCTCCTAATTCCTTTGCCTGCAGGAAAGTCCCTATAAATCAATATAATAAACATCTTTATTGTGTCCATTCTATTAAAGTATTGTGTTTGTTTTGTTTTTTGCTTATAACTGAATATCTTAGAATCAGAACATAAAATTGAAAGCCAGAACTAGTAGCCTGTTTCTTCCACAGTTGTATAATATCTTTAAAAATGAAAGTGCTAAATAATGTGTTACATTCCTTCCCCCATCTCTTTACCTCTTATGAAGGAGGAGCAACATCAAAGAGAACTTTCACTGCTTCGCAAACGCTTGGAAGAACTAGAGACTACACAGAGAAACCAATTACGAGAACTTGGTGCTTCTGCTGAACAACCTCAGTCGGAAATAAGTACTGAATCAGACAGAAATAAATTTGTAGAACAATGTGATCTGTCATCTGGAGATGCCAAATAAACCATTAAACACTTTTTGTCTTTTGCCAAAAATTCATCTACAAGTGCCGTGAAATAGATAAAAACTCTGTTTTACATCATTTGTATTATTTTTAATATTTTTTTAAAAAGATATAATTAAAATATTTGGAAAATAACTTTCTAATTTTAAACTCTAAGAATCATGTTGCACTGTAACATTTTGCTAATAATACTTTTCTCAAATTTTTAATAGTTTGATTCTCTGAAAAGAGTCCCTTTTCTACTGTATTCAGGTTGCTATATAAAGTTTCAATTTTTTGTTATTCACAAAGCTGGACTTTTGTAATCTTAAAATACTGAGAAAATTGAAAACAATATTGTTTAAGCTCTGTTATCTTTATATGAATTTTATCCACAATGTTACCTTTGAAAAATATTTTACTATCTGCACTTTAATATATTATGAAATATCAAGAAAAATAATCACGTTTTAAGTGAATATGAATATTGCTTTGCCTTCATGCAAAGAATTTTTTTTCTGTTTGTTTCAGATCGAAGTTTTGTTAACTAATCAAATCTAATTAAATATATTTTTGTAAAATCTATCTTCTCTGTTTTATTTAATTATTTAATAGCCATAAAAAGCATAATTTCAAGTTTAGTGGATTGTTTTTATTCTGCAGTTCCTTAACTTCTCATAAGCTAGGCTAGGAAACACAACCGTTTCTAAAGTATTTCATTAATTTGTTTTAGTTTAAGCTAAATAGATAAATCATCTCATGAGTTAAAAAATACAACAACCTGCATCTCATATTCTGCCATTTCTTCAAGGGTTTGATGACAGAATGGAATTATTACTGTCCAACAAATTTAAGTGATTCTGCTAATCTTACTATTTTTTAGGATTGATATATAGGTGAAGACTATTTTCACTGCCAGTTCATAGGTATTCAAGTGACTAAATCTGTAAATTAATCAGAATAGTTATAAAGTTAGTTGATAGTGAAACATCTGCTAAATAACAATTCTGAATGGCTCTTGAACTGACATATCACTGAAACTTAACTAAATGAAGAGTTAGGACTCATCTCTCCAGCTCTACCCAATGGACTAATTTGGTAAGAAAACAGTGTGGGAGGAGCAGTTTCATGTGTTGCTAGCATTGACTTTTCTTGAGCTAGCTGTAATGGTCTTAGATATATTTATTTATAGCATTTATTTATAACATGTTCATGGCCACTCAACTGGGTAGCATATAAAAGAAAAAAGCATCAACTGCAACCACAAGGAAAGTAATGCAACTAAAACAATAAAATGGAAATCAGATCAAAATGTATTAGAATTCCTCCAACTGGGATTCCACTCATTCTGATTCAAAGTCTGGAAAAGAACCATGTACAGGTAGTCCTTGACTCACAGCCATTCGTTTAATGACCATTCGAAGTTATGACGACACTGCAAAAATGATTTATGACCATTTTTCACACGACCATTACAGTATCCCCATGGTCATGTGATCAAAATTCAGATGCTTGGAAACTGACTCATTTATGATAGTTGCAGTGTCCTGGGGATGTGATCCCCTTTTGTGACCTTCTGACAAAGTCAACAGGGAAGCAGATTCACTTAACAACTGTTACTAACTTAACAATTGCAGTGATTCATTAACTGACAAAGTCATAAAATGGGGCAAAACTCACATAATTGTCTCACTTAGCAACAGACATTTTGGGCTCAATTATGCTCGTAAGTCTAGGGCTATCTGTATTGACTGCCTTCCTAAAGGCCTGCAGAGTTAGCTATTTTTATTTATTTAGAGAAATTATATAGCTGCCTACTTGCTCACAGCGACTCTAGGTGGCTTACAAACAATAAAACACCATATAGGGAAAAACATTAAAAAAATAATAAACAACCCCCACCCACCCCCTCCATGACAAAATACAGTCAGATAAGCCATTTGATGGGTCCCATCCCACTCAAGACCGCTGGCAAAACCAAGTCTTCAGGGCCTTAAGAAAGAGTGTCGGGGGGGGGGGGGAGTCCAATTTCTGAAGGAAATTATTCTGAAGGATATTCCAAAGGGATGGAGCTCCATGTGGGATAGTACATTGCAAAAAGCAAGTCCCACATGTTGACTTCTTTTTAATTGGGATACATCACTCCTATATAACTGAAGATTTTGTATGCTGTATAATGATTTTGGACAAGTTCTAATTGGCATTTTACCCAATGAATTCATTGCAGCACATATAGAATTAGGCATTCTGTTTATATGAAACTAGTAATGGGCAGAAATGGTCTGCACTCCGGTGGTTTGAGCCCAGCCACCGCTAGTCCCCTGGCCCCTACCACCCAGCAGTTTGAAAGCATGAAATATTGTGAGCAGATAAATGGATACCACTTTAGTAGGAAAAACCTGTATTTGTGTGTGCAGCGAACGGAAGCTGGCACTGGACCTGACCAGACACTAGGCAAATGCAACACTAGGTAGGCAAGGCAAGACCCTCAGAGGAGCCTGGAAGAGACAGTAACCCGAGCACTGCTAGTCAGCTAGTGTAAGCTAGTTCGTCCCCTACGGTGCACTAAGGACAGACATGCGAATGCCAAACAGAATGAACTAGCAATTTAGGCTATGAGGATTGCATTGTGTGTACCATTTATAGCTTTCCCTGACGTTGTATACCATACATTAAATAAATAAATCTATAATAGGCTTAATGATGGACATTAAGCTGAACATATAACTGATGCTACTGGAAATATAAAACCAGACTCAGAGCATTTGTATAGGTTTACAATCGCCCCCAAAAGATGGTTTGGAATGTTCCTCAAGCATCAGATATTACTGGATTCCTAAGTGAGGGCTGAATTTGCCCAATTAAACCGTGACGCTTATGTCCAGTCACGAGCTACCCACCTTGATCCCATCATTGTAGAATTATCCTTGAAAAGGTGAATAGATGAAGCAATTGTGCAATTTGGCGTGCAGATAATTCAAGATATAGGAAACTAAAAATTTGTGATGTACCAGGCAGAATTGATAGTAGTATTAATTTTTTATGTCCTAAACAGCTTAGGATCTGACTTTCTGATGAATCACTTTTTCCTTACAAACCTTGTGTGGTGCTAAATTGTTGGAAAGACTTTTTTGCTGTCAGGCTCACATGTCACATATGGAAGAGGACTTTTCCTGTTTGTATACAACATTTCCTTCAGAATTCAATTGGTCTCTATTCTCTTCAAACAAAGTTCTTCTGCAAATCTTCATTTTATGCAATTTTAGTACAAATTTAACGGGTTAACTTTCTGTTTTTTTCTCAAAATAATTGTTAGCTGCTTTGTGTTTTCACTAGAGCTGAAGCATTGACAATAAATACATAAATACTATCTGGTTGATTGATTAAAATTTTGAAGTTTATTTTTTATTTTTCCATTTTTGAAAATTATAATTCTGGAATAAAACTGATTTCTGTAAAAAACAGATTTCTAAATTATCTGCCCATTTAAAAATGCTATACTTGTTTTCACATTGATTTTCTTGAAAAACTGGAACATATACTAAAGTTTCAAATCAAACAAAAATAAATATCACAGTTTATATATGTGAAATGAAACATTTTACATATTCATGCAATATATTTTCAAACTCCATTTATACTTGTAAACAATAACTTTAAGCCTAATAGATTGGAATTATATGCATCTATAAAATTTAAAATAATTTTAAATTGTTTTACACATTTACTGTAGGAATGCTAAAATGTGGCTTGTTTCCAGAGATTGTCAGAAATATTTTATTTCAGTAGTTCCTTTCAATAATGCAATATACAATAAATACATTGCAACTTTCAAAGAACTTTTTAAAATCCTGTGTACAAACTCCAGCTAAAACCAGCCTTGGACATTTCCCACTGCACCCCACCCCATGCCTCCATATATATATGCTTATTGGAAATTGTTTTCCCCAAAAACAAGTACAATCCCTGGTCCCGCATGTATTAATTTAGTAACTACTGTTCAAAATGAATTACTTATCAAATAAAGTGCTTCACTTACAGTACTGATCCTTTCTGCATGCACAAGCCACTTTCACGCAGAGAAACATAAATATATATACACATTTTCCTGTGCCCTTCCAGCGGAAATGGAACATTTAAAACAACACCATGACATTTGAGGAAGGAATAGATGTTTAGGGAGAAAAAGAACAGAGAGAATACAATTGAACAGAAATCAACACAGAATTAATTAGGATGAAAAGGAAGAAAGAACCGGGGTGGGGGGGCAGATCCTGTTTAGGTATTTTTAAAAAGGCTATTTTTTTGGAAATCCCATTCCGAGTACCTTTCTTGCTGCTCTGTTTTTTGGAGTAGACTTAAAAGTAGACTGAAAGCAAGCCAGCTCTTGATGCCTGTCAAATAGGAAGCCTGAGTGGTCTTTTTCATATATATTTTTTTCTTTCACAGGCACCACCATCACCATTTTGCCCTTCAAAAGAGTAGCACTAGTGCCTGGGCAATAACTGGCAGATATTCTGAAAGCAACTTACATCTCTCAGTGTTGTGCAAGTATTTAACTCAAGCTGGTTTAGAACCACCATCACCCCCTTTCCTTCCTGACTCTGATGAATAAGAGTAACTGTCTTCAAAATGAAACTGAATTCAGGAACTCAATTGTGTGGGGGGTGGGAACATACAGATTCACTGTATCTTTTTTGATACAATTTAGTTTGGGAAGCGCTACTCTCGCCTTCAGAGACATCTGTGCTATGTAACATTGAATTGTATGCTTTGTTCATTCCTATGTTACTCATCCAATAATTAACAGGCAATTATTGGGGGGGAGAAATGTTCAGCACCTATTGATAAATATGACACATTGTGCATAATATTCTTTTAATTTCGTAAAACCTATTTTCCACACGATGTAAAACATTTTCTGAAGGAAGGGGAAAAAAACAACATCGGCCTCAATGCTTTGCTTTTTGTTTTTACATAGATATATTCAATGAGAAATATACAAGTCTCTTCTCTGGCTGTCTACACCTTAGAACAGGGGTTCCCAACCGGAGGTGCGAGACAATATTCTAGGGCAGGGGTAGGCAACCTTGGCTCTTTTATGACTCGTGGCCTTCAACTCCCAGAATTCCTGAGCCAGCCATGCTGGCTCAGGAATTCTGGGAGTTGAAGGCCACGAGTCATAAAAGAGCCAAGGTTGCCTACCCCAGTTCTAGGGGGTGCGAAAACTTGGCTTTAGAAGTTTCAAAATGATAGTGTATATGCATAATTCGTTATTTTGAACTTTTGTAAGGGGCAGGAGAATATATCAGAAACATTCTAAGGGTGCAGGGTATAGAAAAGTTTGGGAGCCGCTGCCTTAGAAGAAACAGTGTGGGAATGGCTCTTCCCTCCATTTTCCTATCTATTAGACCAGTGTCCCCAACCTTTTTGGTTTCACAGACTGGCAGCGGCAGCAGCGGGGGGGGGGATGGTTTCACACATGCAACCTAATCCCACCCATGTGCAAATAAAGTTTCATGCACTCGGTCGGGGGTTGGGGACCTCTGAATTAGAACACATCTATTTGTATTTTGCAGGAGAAGCTAACCATGCTGGATTGGGAATTCTGGGAGTTGAAATCCACAAATCTTAAAGTTGCCAAGTTTGGGCACCCCTGTCCTAGAGAATCATCAGCCTATAATGGCTAGTTAAGCGTGCCAATGTCATTAGGGTTTTCCTAGCAAGAAGTATTGGGACCAGAACCTGATATAATGTCTATTTGTTGAGGCACTTTTAAATTTTTCTATTTAATTTTTTTTAAAATGATACAGTAGATGCAAACATCTGCTGATGTGTTCCTTGCAAATATTACTCTGAGCAGGATGTGATAGGCAATAATGAAACTCTAAATATTAGAGCTGAGCAGTGACTCATATTTGAAGGCAAGGAGACACTTTAGAGTGTGTACATAGCACTCATTATATCAAACCTATCCATTCCTTGGAATTCTGCTATAATTGTGGTGCACCACCCCAATCCCAGGAAAAGATACAACTTCCTGAAGGAGTAGCAGACAATATCGTTTTGCCTTCAAATGCAGACACTGCAGGGCCCTATAAAACATAGCTGAGAAAATTGGTATTCCATCTGCAGGGAAAGCACAGAAGCTGAGCCCTCCTCCACATTTTCTTTATAATCAACAATTAAATTATGTTACATTTATGAATCTTAAGTTGTTTTAAAAAAACCTCTTTGTAATTTTTCTTTTGCCCTTATATTTACAATGCATGTATATACTAATGAAAATACAGATAGGAAAGGCCTCCATCTCCATTTTTTAAAAGTGCAGATACAATGATGGAAAAAATTCAAAGTGTAAATTGCGTTCAGAAGACAGGGAAGCTGAGGCCAATGCAAACCACTTCCATTATTATGCCAAGAAACTTACATGGATTTGTCCATGACATCTTCAATGGATGAACGGGATAAGAAACCGACTTTAACAAGAGATGAATTACGTTTCTGTATCAATGTGCTGGAAATCTTCCCCTCCATTTCAGTCACACATCACTTTTAGTTATGCCACAATGTGCAACTATTTGGAGGAAACTGAAACTCTGCACTTTGTTATAAAACCATATAGCAGCTGAAAGCTCTCTAATGATTTTGATTCTCAGATATGAATAACAACAGGATATATTTGTGCTTATCTGAAACCAAGAGAGAAGTTTTTTAAGGCACTTAAGGCACTATGCTGCTCAGTGACAGCATAGAAATTAGACACAGTTGTGAACTATATAACACAACCAGTTTGTTTATATAAGATCTGTATTTCAGTTTGTTTTTAATTCAAAAAATTCAACCAAAATTACTTGATTGTGTCAATCTAGGAGGGAAGATCTGCATAGAGAGATTGCTTCAGCTGCCAGCAGCAGGAAAGTATACTTCTCAGTCCAGGCTCCACTTTGTTGACACATCTGGAGATGGCTGTTCCAATCTGATGGCATCCATTGCTGCTTTTGTGTGAATTGGGTTGGGCAATATTTTCAATTTGGTTCCATAACAGCAGCAATTATACAATTAAATTCCTAAACCCATTTGCATTTTTTCTTCTCATCCATTAAACCTTTTATATTTAAGAGTTGCTGTCGGGCTTCTTCAAACCCTCGTTCTGTCTCTAATTTATTCAGTATCTATGAGAACAAAGGAATGTGTGCTTATTTTGCTTATTAAAAACAACAACAACAATTTTCCCCCAATGTTAAAAATAAGTTCTGCTTAAGTAACCATTCCTTCTAAAGCCAGGCTATTTTTGCACCTTCCTTTACAAGTTATTATTAATCACAAGATGAACAACACTTCTGTTGGCACTAGCAACCTCAGTTAAAATCACAAGTGTGTCTGTAGATACAACTCAAATAGCAATAGATGCATGTTGTATATCTGTTAAAAGCAGAAAAACTGGCATATTGAGTGCTAAAACATTTTCATTACATGCCAGCCAGATATAAAATGCTCTTGAGATCATAAAAAAATGTGATATTCCGTTTGCTTGGAAATTAGTTGGATATTACTTAAATCAGTCTAGTTAATCTACCTCACATGCATTGACTTCTGTGTTTTATTTATGAAAATCATAGTTTGCCATAAAAATAAGATTTGTTTCTGAAGTGTTGCACAAGACAAAGAAGACAGCAAAGGCCAGGGACAAGACAATGCAAAATCTGAAGGAATTCTGGATTCTCCTAAATTAAATTTTTGCATTTATTAAGTCTTAGAAAAGACTTCTATGCCATTCAGAAGCCCACAACTAACCAGGCTAGATGATTAGGGGGGGGGGGAAACCTTACCTTATCAAAGTATCTTGTTATATATTGATAAATTTTATTCAAGGCCTCGGTCTCATTAAACTCATTTTCATGTTTCTAGAAAAAAAACAAAAAGTTTGAGGAACTGTTTAAAGATAGTATTATTATCCATTATTATTATCCATAGTACATAAAATAGTAAATAATAATTATAAGTAAACATAGAAGGACAGAGGATAATATTACTGTTGTCTTTGATATATGTCTGAATAAATCCATTAATGGGAACTTTAAATACAGTAAGACACAGTTCCATTTACAACATACATCTACGTTCCAACTACAGCAAAAATAATAGACAGATACCTGTGATTCCAGAATTAAAAATTCTTCTAGCTCTGCTCTGGACAATGGAGGCAAATCCCTTATTGCTTTATAGAAAGCTTTAACTTCCTCTTTATAAAGTGGTATATCCTTAGCATAGAGAAGTTTATTTGTTGGTGCTTCCTTTGAGGAAGAAGAAAAGACGTGTCATAAAAGTTAGCAAGATGCCTCATTTGTAAGGGAGCCTCTGTGATGTCAAAATTAGGGAACAATCAGTTCTGGTCATCAGTCCTATCAGGCAATCTAGGTGAACATGATAAGACTGTTTGCAGGTTTACAGTCATTCTCTGAAATCTCTGAGTACAAAAATTTAGGAATGTGTCATTGGAATATAGTCTTTCAGCCAGAACAGCAGGCAAATACATGTCTGGTTCTTGACAGGTGCACCAAAACTTTCCTAGGAATAGCGACAGAAGAATTGGGGAGCTCAGAAAGCTAGCATAGGGTCCTTTTCAGGCAGTTGGACAGCTCTAGAAGAGAAAAGAGCTTTTGCATCTAATCCCAACTTCTGACAGTGTGATTTTTTTCCCACATTTCTGCTCTGGGCACCCTCCTGGTTTAAGAGTGGTCTATCTGTCAATCCTTTCTTATAAAAACCCACTTTGCTTGTTCTAAATATACACCTGTTCAGAGAAACTTTCTCAAACTATCATTACAAGATTTTAGAGCAATTCATGCAAAATGATTGCAGTTTTTTGATAATTAGGAAAAATTAATAATTGTTTCACACAAACTGGGCCAAACTGGCTAGAAAGTACCCCTGGGTGACCCTAGTCTAGCAGACATCATAATATATCCAAGAAGCTAGGTTAAGCTTGTTAAGCTAATACATTCCTCTGTACAGGTTATGAATCTATTCTAAAAAACTACGGACATAGAAGATATGAAGTTATATTCTCCAAAGACTATGGACATGGCTCAAGAAATACTTTTTCAACAAGTCACATTTAAAGATGAAAAGACCATTTTCAATAGGAGTAGTGCTTGGAAGACTGTAATCCTGTTAACTCACTTATCTGGAAGTTAGTCCTGCACAACTTAATAGGACTTACTTTTTAGTCCTGGGTTCTCTCTAAACTTGATTGTTTGCAAAACCCACACTAATTAGTACTCCTGGTGTTACCTAGTTGGGTAATGAAACAGCTGCAAGCAAACAACCAACCTCAGAGAGTACCAAGAATTCCTGTCAGGTTAAACTCAAGAATGACAGAGATTAATTCAGTCAGAGTTCAGTTGTTTATTTGCTTATACACAATAGACAGAATCTTGACAGACTGAACCCTTACTTATATTATACTAACAGGAGATTCTATGGAGTGATTATCCTAACTCTCTTCCTTTGTCACCTATCCAGCTCCAGGCTGGGCTGCCTCTTGTCTCCCCACCTTCCTTTCTGAAATATGCTCCCTCCTTCCTGGGAAACTTAAAAAAGAGGCTCTGGGTATGCATGAAAAATAAGATTCTACCTTTCCCAATTGTTGCTCTGACAGAGAAAATGCATCCATAAATGCTTGTGCAATGACTGACAGGCAGCCGTCTATATGTGGAGTCTTTTTAATATCAAAGACAAATTGAGGATTCTTCAGAATATTCACCCAGAATCGAAGAGGCAGACTAAACAAAAAAAGATATTTAAAACAGTTATATTGAAATAATTAAATACAAATCCTTCATTAGTCCCACAAGATGGCACGATTTAATCTTTGGAACTTAAGGCACACCCATGTTGCTTGTTCACACTAGATGGGTAGAAACAATTGGAGATAAGCAGCCTCTCAGAAAGCCAGGCCTAAGCCAGGCCAAGTACTTTCTTGCTCTGCTGCATTCTGAAACAGTTATGGTTTCTTGATGGTTTGTAAGGGTGGTCCTATCCAGAGCATGCTATAATAATAATCTGATTGTGAAATGACTGGTTGGTGAGTAACTGTCTGAAGGGCCTCATAATTTAGGAAACTGGTGCACTAAACTCTCTTCCAGCAGGAACTGACAGTTGTAGAGGAACCCCAGATTGCACACCATCTCAAATGAGGAAGAACCGTACATCCCACTGAAAGTTAGTGTATTGGGGGACTGGTTTGAGTAAACACAGCCACTTGGTCTTCTCAAGACTGAGTCGGTTTTCCCCATCCATACCCATACAGCCTGCAGGCACTAAGCCAGGACTTTAATGGTGTCACTTTACGAACTCAGAGTCAATATATAAGTGAATATCACCAGCAGACTGATAATACCTGACTCCAAACTGACAGTTGACCTTACCCAGCAGCTTCATGTATATGTTAAACCTGATAATTTCATGTATTATAGAAGGGAAGAGAGCCTGTAGTACCTAACAAGTAAGAAGCTATCACCTCAATTGGTACTCCCCAATTAACATCAGTTGATACTAGCTGCAGAGAAAGGAAGAGACTGTAAAATATGCTTTCTACCCCATGCCCAAAGTCAATCTGAAAGGATACTTTAGTCAATGATATCGAAAGCTGCGGATAAATAAAAAAACACCAGGATAAATATACCACCTCAGTCCTAGCTTCACCACAGGTCATTAACAAATGCAACCAATGTTATCTATGTGCCAAACCTTGGCCCTGAAACTGACTGAAATTGGTCCAAAATAACTGCTTCCTCCAGGGTTTTCTGAAGTTGAAGTTTGACCACCTTCTCTATCATTTTCTCTAAAAAGACATAATTGTCACAGACTTTTGGGCCCTGTGATGGTTTCTTGAGGAGAGGATACACAATAGACCCACCCTTTATTCAAGGAGGCCAACACTACTGCACATACCCAACCACAAGTCACCTCATGGGCAGCTTTAACCATAGAAGGGGAATTTGGATTTAACAGGCAAATGGCTGAGCCAATAGTCTTGTTCACTTCATAAGGAGTCACAGAATCAAATTCACTCCAAATAATCCCCCAGGACTTTGTCTCATGCATCTCAGCTGGACCTATTTAATCACAGTTGAACTACAAACACCTTTATCTGCCAAAAAGCAAGAATATTCTATATTCTGCCAACTTACAGTGAGCACAGAAATACCTGTTGGTTTTCCAGATATGAACCACATCAGGATCTGTAATTTTTTTATTTTCAGCTTGAGCATCCAGAAAATCAAAAAAATATTTAATAGCAACTGGGGCTTTATTGTTAGGCAAATTCCAAATGCTTCTAAAGAGCTTTTCAACAGTTGAGTGGATAGCAACCTGTGATAAAACAAAAAATATTTCATTATAGTATATATATTAAAAAATTGCTTAGGGTATAAATAATAAAAAGGCAATTTAAGCTACAACTACATACTGTTTGATAAGACTGGAACCAATACACTCCAATTAAGCTTAACATATCTAAAACCTCACATCTGGAACCTCATGCAGGGAGACATATTAATACATATTTACAAATTACATTTACAACTCTTCTTTCGTCTACGAAGATTGACACAATATATGTGCTTTTACTCAACCTCCATTCTCAGAAATACTTTATCCTCACAATCATTTGATAAAGTGTCATGAATGCAGCCCTTCTTAGAACTCCTCAATGTGTAACACACAGTATCCAATGATTCTCAATTTATGAAAGTCAAAGAGGAAGCCTTCTTACAAATATATGGATGTACACAGCCATGATTTAGTGCATAATTATATGTATTTAATAACGTCAGTATTCAGTTATATATAAAGCCTTCCCAAAATGCTGTTGTTTTACATTTAAAATAGAAAGTTTTGTGATATATTCATTTCCCCAGTGCTTTTTAGCCTCCACATGCAAGTAAGTCATTATGTAAGGTAATAGAATGTATGCTGAATAATTATAGCATTATTTTATGATTAGAAATAAAACCTTGGATTCACCTTAGTAGAGAGAAGTTTCGTGAGATACATTTCTTTGACTTTAAATTTTTGTTTTCCTTTATGTTTTGCACTCTGTGTTTCTTTGGCTGCTTCTGCATCTGGTAATATCTGTAAGAAAGGTTTACACAGATGTTCATGGAAATGCTACGATTAAGGAGCTAAACAAATGACTAATTACTAGGTATTAAGCTGACTTACCAGATGGCAATAGTCCTCAGAATATTCTCCATCTGGTCAACATAGTGAAGAGGGGGGAAAAGGGTAAACTGAATGTACATATAAGGATCAAGCTATGACCTAGAAAGTAGGCTGTTGCTGAGGATAAATGCTGTAAAACATGCATGGTTAGCTAAATTTATTCCTATTTAGATTACTACCAATATAGATGGTAAGATCTTTGATCATGGTATTCCTTTCTATTAACTAGTACAATTAATATTTAAGTGGAAATAGATGCTTGATTACAAATATCAGAAAATAGTATTCCCAAAATCTGGAAGGGGTAAATTGGTTTTCAATTAGGTTTTCAAAATCAGGTTTCCCAGGACTTCTATGAGTTGATTTTTGCAAGGCGTGTAGTATTCAATTTGTCTTTCATATTGTTTGATTTGGAGAGAATTGAAATCCTGGATGGGGCAAGTGAGCTTCTTAGAATCATATAGTTGCCCGATATTGAGAACAGAATATTTAATTTTTCTTCAGTTAAACAATTCAGTTCTTATCATATTGCTGTGTATCTAAAATTAGTTCTATATTCTCAGTTCATATGAACGTCTGAATGATAATTCAATTATAATTCAAAGAATGATCAGAAACTTAAATTTTCAAAAATCCAATATACTATATAAATAAGTTACTGTATTTGTTTTACCAGCTGATATATCTTGTTTCTTCTTAAATACTTTCATTTTTGCTCCATCTGAAATCTGAAATCATATAATAAAGCATGAAATTGAAATCTGTATCAAATGTCATACTTTACATATTCTCTGTATGTTAACACAAAATGTATGTTATAAATTAGTATATACCCCCCCCTAACAAAGACAAATTTTCAACACCTTTGGATGTTTATTCTTACCTCATAATGACCTATGGTGTTCAGCTTAGTAACCCCATTTTCCAAAATCACTGAGGAACCATCTACATCCAGAAGTTCTTTTTCTTGGGAAACAGACTCAACAGCTGACAACACAAATAAAATAGTTAATCTGTGCTTAGTTTTAAAATGGTAAGAGTGGCCTTTTCTTGTGAAGTTATTATGTTATTATGTGAAGCAAATGTTATGCTTATTGTATAGCACTGTTTATTTTGTATGGTTCACATAAAAGATGCGGCTTGAAATTGTATCCCATTTCTTCCCTAGTCATTTCTTCACTGTCCTAAATTCTTTATCACAGTAGAATTTTGTGAAAAGCTTCAAAGTGACTAGGCAATTGTGCTAGTGTCACTGCTGAAGGGGATATTTCCAGTACATATTCTAGGTCAACAAAAACTGAAACACTAACAAACTATTTGTGGCCAATGCTATGTACTTGCTCACTGATGCAATTTAGTATTTTTATGATTGGATCAATTTTATTTGATTTTTTTATCACTGTCCATTTCTCTGTAACAACCTGGATGGCTAGTAACTTATAAAAAACACAGTACAAAATAAAGAACCAACAATGTATAAATCCTAACATGATAACTGAGTAAAGCCCAACTAACCTCACAGACTCCAACTAAGTTCCCAGCCCCCATGCCTGGACTCAAATTCATGTCTTAGAACTTTCTGACAAGTCGGCCAGTCTTGCGACAGAAAAGAATCCCTTTCTGAGTCCTGCAAGATGACATTCTGTAACTGATGGGACTCACGACACGCCCCTCCTACCAGACAGGACAGATGGAAACAACTGGGGAGAGGCAGTTCTACAAATAAAGCCCCAGGCTGTGGAGGGTTTTGTTTGTTTGTTCAGTTTATATAGCCCTGCCCCACATCTCAGACACACTTGTTATAGCTGACAAGTGTATTGTCAGCTTGAATTGTACCTGAAAGCACCTGGAGAGCAGTGCAGAAGAACAAAAATATAGCAGGGGTGCATTTCTATTGTGCCTTTTCAGCAAAAAGCCACAAATGTATTTACAAAAAATCCAAGACATATTCAGGTAATAAATTATATTAAATGACTTCAATCTGTTAATCTTACAGTTCATATGTTAAATAGCAGAGAAATAATAATTTTTTAATTTTTAAAAATGCAAACCATATTATTAAAAATAAATAATAAAACAATTATACAATTGTGGAGAAAGAAAAACAAACAGCTACTTTTGAATTTATAATTAGCATAGCACTCTTAATATCTTACTCAGCCCCATTTCTCCTAGCTGGAGACCATATAGGGATCCGTTCTTGTTCAGAAAGGCCTGTAGGATCTTCTCTTTGGCCTGTCCAATGGTGTCACAATCCAGTACTTTAACTTGGATATTCTGAGTAGCACCACTGGCCTCATTTTCTTGGATATTTTCAAAGACAACATTTAATACCTAGAAAAGTGTGAATGTTCATTCAAAGTTACTTAAAAGTTAAAACTGGATAAAAATACACATAACAAGGATTATTAGGAATGCCTAACAGTGGCATTGCTGATTTCTAAAATATACTTCATATTTGTTTCTCTTGGATGAGCCCCCAAGTACACGTTCTGCTTTCCTCAGATACACACAGAATGTGTGTTTCTGAGTTGGACTAGATGACCTCCAAGGTCCCTTCCAACTTTATTATTATTATTATTATTATTATTATTATTATTATTATTATTATTATTATTATTATTACTATTACCTTCACATACAATCTTTCTCTGCTTTTCTTCTTTATGACTTCTATGTCCTAACATTGCTTGTCACAATGCTTTTGTTCTGGCAAAGGTTTCCTTCATTCCATAATCCATTCTCTACAATTCTTTTTCCTATCAGTCCAGTCTAGATTTTGTTAGATAAACTCCATATATCCACCATCCCCAAGCTTTCAGAGTAGTATTTATGGCTAGTATTTATATCCTGTAGTATTTATTTAGGGTGTTTCTTATTACCCTGAACTCCAGTAATTCTAGGTAATACAGATGACAGTTTGCTGAGTTTTACTTTATTATGTTTTACAGCTAAAGAAAAAACAACCACCAAGGCTTTTTACAGACACATAGGAAGTTATCCATGGGCTTATTAGAATTCTGATCATGCTGCTGCCCATCTTCAGACTAAACTACAACTTGGCCTTAGGCTGTACAAATACAAACCTGCTCCTCTCTTCCCTCACTTTCTTTTCCTTTGAGCTTATTTTTCTAAATAAGTGATTTAGGCTGCTGTAAAGCAATTTCATAGAAAACCCATAGTATTTGATAATGAATATTTCCAGGACTAAAGAATGAGATTAGTTCCACACTGCCCTGTCAAACCTCTCCATAACTGATCTTTTTCTCATGAAGAAAATGAGCATCATATGGTACAACTGAGATGGAACAAACTATCAGAATAGCTTTTGGATTTCCCCACAGCTCTGAATTACTTAGATCATCTTGAGCATATTGGAAGGAAATTGTTTATAACACCACAGAAATAATGGAGGCACATAAATAGCTCTCCTTCTCTAATTCTCCCCTGCCCACCTATAGCATGGTAACTCAACATGAACTCAGGATTTCTCTGAGTTTTAAAAGTGCATCAAATATAAACAGAATTTAAACAATTCCATTTCCGTACTGCTGTTTTCAATGTAGCAACTGAATATTTAAATCTAGAAATAATAATCCATAGTTAACTTAGAGAAAATAGAAAAAGAAGTTTAATTTTTCATCCTTTGTTGTTACATGAAATTTAAAGAGTATTTGTATCTGGTCCTATTTCCTCTATTCCCATTATCAGCATTTTCAATATTATGCTTTCTCTCTTATTATTTGTAGAACTTTGGAATGACAATAAGTACAGGTAGTCCTTGACTTACGACTGCAATTAAGCCCAAAATTTCAGTTGTTAAGTGAGACCGTTGTTAAGTGAATTTCACTTTATTTTATGACCTTTCTTGCTATAGTCATTAAGTGAATCATTACAGTTGTTAAGTTAGTAACAAGGTTGTAAAATGAATCTGATTTCTCCATTGAGTTTCTTGTCAGAAGGTCTCATATGTGATCGTATGACCTCAGAACACCACAACCATCATAAATATGAGACAGTTGCCAAGCATCTGAAGTTTGATCACATGATCAAGGGGATACTGCAACAGTCATAAGTGTGAAAAACGGTCATAAGTCACTTTTTTCAGTGCTGTTGTAATTGGAACAGTCACTAAATGAGCTATTGTAGGTCGAGGACTACCTGTATTGTCTAGTGCATGAATAACATGCACTCTGCATCCTTGATAAGAAGGGAATGGTATTATGTACATATTTTGAAAGTTGCTTCCTGTTGAAATGACTGATTTGTGGGTGGTGCAATCCACTAAGCTTAGTTTCAGACATAGAATGATAAAATAATTCCACTGAACTTTATGTTATCTCTGATCTATATATACAGCCATGCGTTGATGGTGTTGAGATGTTATTACCACAAAGACAGAATTGAAAAGATAAAACAAATACTTGGAGGTATTTTTATGGAATGGAATTGTTTTCAATATTCTGGGGCTTATTCATCTTCAACAAAAAATATATTAAAATGATAGGATAATTCTTTACCAATTTCCATAACTCCTGGTAGGTGAAATAGATACTAAAGCATATTAAACATCTGTCAATTAAATTAAGTTAAAAAGTCAGCCTTTCTTAGCACTGAATCTTGAGTTTTGGAATACATTATACAAAGCCTTTATTGAAATATATGCTTCTTTCATACAAACTGTCTTGATTCCAGTCATAAAGACATTAGCTAACATACCACTGTGCTGAATTCAGGGGCTTGCCAGAGTAACCAGTCTTCATTTAGTGTGTATAGGGCCTTGCAAGTTATTACATCCACAGGACCCTTGATAATCCTTTGATTTAAAGTTGTTACAAGTAAAAAGAATGGTTCCCCAACTGTTTCCTATGAAACAAAATGAAATACAGTTATTGTCTTTTGTTGCATTTCTTTGCAACTGTTTAATGAATGTGGTGTGCAAAAAATAGGGAAGGGGAAGTACTAATCTTGCCCCACTTGTTGTAGTTCAGATCTGTTTTTGAAAAATATGCATATTCAATTCACACCAAACCTTAAAACCAAGCTATTTCTTTGTATCTATTTGTAACAAATATGATATGTAATGAATTAAATTAACATGCAGTTGTTATGATCTACCAATCAGTTACAGATTTTTTTGCTCATGTCAAAGTGGCTTCTGCAGGAAATATTCAGGAATGTTTAAAGTAATAGATTACTTATGTCTCATGTATCAATCTGAATTTATTTAATGCATACAGAATGCCAAGTTTATGAAATTTAATTTAATTAAAATAAGAGGCTATCTGCAAAACTTGTGCCAGTAATCCACAGTGTCAAAATAAAGCAAGATTGGATGATCAACACTGCTAGGAGACCTAGTGTGCTGCAACACAGGAAAATGTGATCAGGAAAATTTGTATGCAAATAAATCAGTCTCTTGCTCACTGATGTTATATAGCAAAAACATATAATATATAATACTTGCCCGAAGAAAACCAGAAAGGCAAACTGACATCCAGTTTGTAAGCAGCTTTTCTACTACTGATTCTGTACGCCTCAGCATCAGCTTAGGTTGTATATTGCTAGATTGCTCCATCAAATCTTTTGTCAAAACTTCTAGAATATTAGTTAAATAGACTAGATTGGTCTGTAGTGCAATTGTCAAAAACGATGCAAACAAGCATCTGTTTAAAAAGAGGGGAAAAAACAGGATAACAATAACTCTGAGCATTAGGAATTTGATTATTAGCTTACAATAATACTAGCAGCTTGATCCAAACTCACCCACATTTTGTCATGTGCCATACAAAAGCATGAGATGATTACTGGAACTATTAAATATAAAGGGTCTATTTAACAGAAAGGATTGATAACCAAAGGTAGCCTAGTACATCTAAGAGCAGACCATTGATTGGAAAAGTCACCAATCAAGACTACAAATATAAACAAAGTCTGCACTGTTCAGAGAGTTAAGAACCTGAATATTATGAATGTAAACTCTGTTAGCTATTTTACAGCTGAAGAAAAAGACAGGAACCTTATCAATAAACACCTGAGTACTGTTCAAACAATAAAACTGGTTATTCTTTAATCACCTAATGGCTCAAATTACACAAATTATGCAGCAGAAAATTAACTTACATAACTTCACATCTGAATTTAAATTAAAAAAAATGGTTTTACTATGAATAATATAAACCCATTTCCCCATCCACTTCAGTTGAGAAGTATTCACACAATCTCCCAAATGCAAAGGCTAGATTAAAGTGAAAGTATTGATTGATAAGATTTATAGGGCTTATCATAACCCAGGGTGACAAGATGAGAAGAACTGATTTTGACTACTCAAAAAATGAAGAAATCAACAAGAAGAAAGACATTTTCAAAAAACATTTGACTATTTTAACCCCAAAAACGTGAGAATTTGGTGCCTGTTAATTTTCCCAAAGATGCTTTTTCACGAGGCAACTGGACTTCCTTGTTTTTCTTTGAAGATGTTTCGCTTCTCATCCAAGAAGCTTCTTCAGCTCTGACTGGATAGTGGGGAATGAAAGGATTTATATTCCTTGTAGACAGCTGTTCACTTGTATTCTTTTAGCGAGTTGTTAAAGCTACCTGGAAGCTTATCTGTGTCTTCAGAGTCACCTGAGTAGCGCAAATGGGTGAGGAACCTTCTTGGAATTGTTGAAAGAACTGTGTTAGAGACTGCAGATAGATGATGTTGGATCCCTCCCCCTCTGTTGAGAGAGGGCTGTTCAATTTTGACATAGATGACCTCTTTGACCCCTCTTTCAAACCAGCGGTCCTCTCTGTCCAAAATGTGGACAAAATGGTGACCCTGAAGACACAGATAAGCCTCCAGGTAGCTTTAACAACTCGCTAAAAGAATGCAAAGGAACAGCTGTCTGCAAGGAATATAAATCCTTTCATTCCCCACCATCCAGTCAGAGCTGAAGAAACTTCTTGGATGAGAAGCGAAACGTCTTCAGAGAAAAACAAGAAAATCCAGTTGCCTCATGAAAAAGCATTTTTGGGATAACTATGACCTGGATGACTGAGAATCTCCATAGACATTTGCCTGTTAATTTGTCCCCAATTTTGTATAATTTACAGAATTTAAATTTTATAGCATACCTATCTTTCAGATCAAAGGTTTTCTGTTTTTCAAGAATGTGAATCAGAGTAACAAGAAAATGTTTGTTACAAATTAATGCATATAGACCCTGGTCTTTGCTCTGAAAGAAATGAAAGATAAAAATTACATTATTGTTCACCTATTTTTAATGTGGTGTATATTTAATTCTTAAAGCTGCAAAAATCATACTTTGATATTTAGAAATCCTGCTACAGATATTGATGTTATAATAATAATAATCTTTATTGATTAGCCCTTGAGCCATATCAAAGTGCAAAGTTCCAATAACAAATCATTACCAAAGTCTAATAAAAGCAATTTAAAATAAAATTTGATAAAATACAGTTTAAAATGGAACTAGAATAATATATGACTTAAGATGAAATTGGAGTAAAATACAGTCTAAAATGAAGTTAAAATAGAGNCATAAGGTAAGTTGTTTTGATATGGGGATCCCAATGAGTCATTTGTTTGATATATAGACCGAGGAACCTGTCTCTCACACTCTTGTACAAGCAACAATCAAATAGTATGTGAGCCAGGTCTTCTACCTCTGCTGCTCCGCAAATGCAGAGACGCTCATTGTAAGGTATAGAATGGAATCTCCCATATCTGACCATTGTGATATTGATGTTATAAGAAATATCAAAGAGGCAGATAAAGGAACACATTATTCCTCTGAGTAAAACTTTTCAGACTTCTTGCAATATCTGTCCCCAGCTTGGATATGCAATATTTCTAGATTCTGTAAAAAATCTAATATCTTAGAAATATTTTTAAAAGCACAAACAAACTTAAGAGAATGAAAATTATACTTACTAGTGGTTCATTAGAGTCTTCAATAAATATAGATGAAATACCTATAGTCTAAACAAAAAAAAAAATGTGAATATAGTATTAAACATTTTCAAAACACTTGGAGCATAATGATGCTGATTTTGATGAGGTGTTGTGTTCTGAATGTTCCTTCTCTAAAATACAGTGACCTGAATTTTTTTAGAAACTATAGGCTTATAAATTAGATGCATACTGAAAGCTACACATTCAGTCTGTGGAAATCATTTCTTAAGAAAAGAAAAACAAAACCAATGCTGGTTCAAAACTGAAGTGTCTCTCATCTGATTGTGTAGGGGCACCAGGAAATACTGGCCCTTTCTGTAGCTGGAAAGTTCTAAGTTATGGCTACTCAACAATGAAGAAATCAACAAGAACTTGCTAACTTTAAGACTGGCTCAGGAATTCTGGAAGTTGAAGTTGATAAGTCTTAAACTTGCCAAGTTTGGAGATCCCTGATCTAAAACACTGCAGTATTTGTGCTTTTTCTTTAATACAAAAGATTTGCATAAGATGGGAGGGAACCCTGAATTTCTTTTCTATTTTTATTACCTCCATATTCTACCACATTAAAGGAAGATGATGCTTTGCAAGTGAGTTGATGAATTAGAAAAACTTTTTTAGTTACAAACTGAATGCCCTTTAGCATTTTAAAACAGTGTAAAATTTGAAGCAGATCCTTATCAACTATCTGATTTGTGAAACGTTGGTTGTTTTCTCCAGATGTTATTTTTTGTAGATTAAATTTAAAAAACTGAAATACATTATTTCAATTACTTGTTTACTATAGACAAATAATCATTTACCTCTGGGAAAAAAGTTCTATGAACAAAATGCTTGTAGTCAAGAAATGGAATTGTTCCAAAACTATCAATTATATCCAATTTTTCAACTTGTAGTTCAACAAACCCTATAAAAGAAAAAAAAAGTCCACTGTAGTGTTGATGTTTATAATGTAACATCCTAGTAACAGTTTTCAGTGTGATTCTGGAAAAGAATGATAAGGAAAGGAATGGTTATCAATATGTGCCTTTGTCCGTATGTTTGTGTAGATGTGTTTATTTCTGTGGAATATGCAAAACTGACTGTATCTTTTTAATAGGCAGATTTTTAAAATACATTTTTGTGTACAACACAGTAATGACCAAGAAACTAAATAGCAGTTTCCATTAAATGTTGATCATCAAGAGAAGATTAGGTAACTAGAAAGCCTAAGTAGCACTCAGCAGAATGTGGTGCTTTTTTATTAGTTTTTAACTCAGGGATATCAAATGATTATTTATTGTAAGATTAGCAATAATACTCTGTGGAAAAGTTTAAATCCAAATCCCAATAAAGACAACCATGCATTACATGTCAGAACAGGCTCCTACAATCACATTAAGATTTAAGATAAACACATAAAAATAGTTTCTCTGTTTATCTGCAAAAAACTTAGTATGAGATATTTAGGGAATGGCTTTTGTTACATTAAATTGGGGAAATCAGGTCTTTTAGGTGTAGCTAAACTTAACATTATTGCAAATGCATAAACCATTTGTCTATTCTAACAAATTTCTTTATGTATTATTTGTGATCCTGGCAAGGTCTGCATAGATTTATCTATTACTGACCTCTTTCTATTAGAGTAGACCTTGTAGTCTATGTTTGTTTATTTGTACATATAGTTCTTGTTTCCTACGAATAAGGGGAGATTGGCTAAAATGAACACAGAAGCATTGCAACAGTAAAGGCAGCTTATGAAAGGATTAAAGAATATTAAAGGTTTTTTGAGGAAAAAGATGCTTCCTCCACAACTCTATAATGTGGTGGGGTAATTTACAAAACCAAAATTCTGTATTTGATATAATAATAAAATAATTGCATAAAAATAATGCAACAATTCTGGGAATTCTTACATCCAAGTGTCAATTCATTCACATGCATTCTGCAGATATAAATTTACCTTCCCGTATTTCTTTACGAAGTTCACATTCTAATAGCTCCAGATGTTCACTCAATTTTCGATTTAATTGTTTGGACTTTCGCTGGGTGACAAAAAATGCAACTAAAAAAAAATAACATTAAGCTAACACAGAGGTGTTAACATGTCATCTGTCCTAATAAATATATATTTATAATTTGTTTTAAAAGGACAAAAATAGCATTTTAAAATATCTGAAAACTGGTGCAGTTCAGAATGGCCAAGTTTAAACTGACATGCAATGTATTTAATGTATTTAAATCAATACATTAAAAGTATCTGCACACTACAAAAACAAAGAATAGTAATAGGACTGTAGTTAGTAATAGAAGCCCTAAGCATTCTTCAAAATTTTGGGAATAGGATTTTCCTACAAATGCTTTCCTTTTTGTCATCCCACACCATCACAAATCTTGACAAGGTTTGGAGGCCTCTGCCTAGAAGGGATAATCCATGGGGTATTGGTGGTGGTTTGTTCTCCAGGTTTGTGGTTTAATTTTTGAAAGTTCTGTCACCACATTAGGTAACATCATCAGCGGAACTTTGGTTGAAGTGTCTTGCTTCAGTTCTCTTCTGATTTTATAAATCTTATGTGGTCAGTTAGTCACGTGACCGACTAGTCACACTGTGTGAGGGTCATCTGGTGCTGAGGTCACTCTGACTGGACATCATGTGAGTTGGCTGGTGGTCGACGCCAATCTCTCGATTGATCCAACTTCTTACAGAATCATAGGCTGGTTGCAGATAGATGTGTTTGTTGATTGACCAGGCTTTGACAAATTGTGGCATATAGTGGCATAACCAATAATTTTTGTTCTGTCCAAGTTGAACTGGTATTATTCAGTGTTGATGTGAGTCGAGATCAGGGATTTGTGGTTATGTCGACAGATTGCTAGTTGGTGTTCATGGATTCTTGTGCACAGTTGTCATCCTGTTTGTCCAACAAAGAATTGGTTGCAGTTGTTGCATTTGATCTTGTAGATTATGTTGCTGTTCTCTTCTTTCTGTACTTTGTCCTTGGCTCTAGACAGCTCTTGTTGGAGTGTTGATGTTGGTTTGTGGACCGCCATTATTCCCAGAGGATGAGGAATTCTGGTCCCCATTTCTGACACTCTTTTGATGTATGGTAGAGTTTGTTTCCATGCTGTGGCTGACTGTGTGGTATGACGGGGTCTGGGTAATGTGTGTTGGAGTATGAAGGTTTTGAGTAGCTGTTGAAGAAACATTCAGAAACTAAACAACAAGCCCAGAGAACAAACCACCACCAACATCTCCCAGACGAACTACAAATATTTTTCACCAGTCAACAGGGTTCATTATGCTGATGGAACTAAAGAATTTATATAACTCAGTCTGAGGCTTTGGAAAGGTTTTGCATATAGCAAGGGAGAGAAAATAATAGGATGGATCATTAGTCAGATACAGTATAAGCAGAACTTCTTGAGTTGTGAGATGATTATAGGCAAAGTGCTCTCTGATGACTCTGAGTGAATTTAGCTGATGGTTTTGGTGATCAGCAGTGCTTTGAGCTATATCAAATGGCTTGGTTTATTTTCATTTAGTTTATTTTCATTGGTTATCTTATACAACTCTGTTTCGTAACAAATTAATGGACAGAGATAAGTATGCAATTACTTACCCACAATTACTATTGGGATTAACAAAAGAATGTAGAAGAATGAATAATTCTTGTTTTCATTAGGAACTTCATACACAAAATTCCCCACCTTGACCTATGGATAAATATGACATTGATTTAAATAATGTATATTATTTATATATTATATATTTATAGAAGACTGCAGTCAGTATATATTGAATCTGTTACAGAGATAAAAGGAATTGATATACTCTTTAAATTTCTAAAATAGTTGATAGTAATGTTTTAAATTTATTTGATTATCTTGTCTTTTTACTTAGAGAGCATTCAAGAAAAGCATTATTGAAAGATAGAATTTACTTTCCAATTAAGCAATGAGAGATCTTTCCCAATTATGGAATAGTATGCAACATAAACAGAGTCCAAGCAAGCATTTCTCCTCTCTCAAAATCAAGAGCAGCTATCCTATATTCTAAGCATAAAAAATGCAGATTACTTGTAATATTCAGTGTGTAGATATTCTGTTAATTTAACAAATTAGTTTCCTGGTTATATGGAAAATTGCAGAGAAATTATGTGGGCAAATAAGACTGAGATTCTATAGAGAGAGAGAAGCATACAGAAAAAGAGAAAAAACGCAGGGCTAACTGTAATATTAAATTGTATAGTTCAAGATATAATACACTTTTATATAACCTGCAAAACAGAAGAAAAGAAATGTAATGCTACTTTATTCTATCAGATATTATTTTCTGCAAGTAAATATTGTCCAATTATAGCTAAAAGCACAGGATTGTTTTGCAATAATATATGTCATGATTAGTGAAATCTGGTATATGGTTTCCGTGCTTTATTTAAGCACTTTATTAATTCATTAGTAAAATAATGGAAAAGTATTAAAGAAATTATTGAGACAGAGGAAGAAATGAAAAATTCTATAAGGCATTATATTGATTTTCATACCTTTTGATTTTTTTCATAATGATTTGGAACCAGGGATAGGTAAATTGCTAGCCAAGTTTGCTAATATTATCAAATAACTGGAAGCAGGAAAGGACAGCAACAAAGTTACTAAAAGGCTATTTCCTTATGGAAGAAGAGCCAATGAAATAGTGGAAATTAGAGGCAAATATATGAGCGATGGATACAATGTGAGATATAATTCAATCTGACATGTATCTCCTTGATTAGATTTGAATTGTCTGTCTAAAGCTACACACCTGTGGCTAGTTTCAACATAGGTTAACTGAAATAGGTTTAAATAAGTCCTCTTCTCCTTCTCTTTCCCCCTAGGGCTATTTCAGTAAATAAAAATGAAATCTTAAGTCAATTTTGTTTACTATTGATTATTTTTAGTCACAAAGATGCAAAAGAGAAGTCATGTCTACACTACCACCATTTTCACTTCCTAAACCTCCAGAAGTCATCCAAAAATGATTCATGATCATCTTAGCGTCTGCCCTCAAAATGCTGAACAAGGAATTAAAATGACTGTTACACATGTCCTGCAGTAATGAAAATCCCTCCAGAACCATCCCATACAAAGGGAAAGGAAAAAAAAGGAGGGGGGGAGGAAAACCCTCTCAGTTACTTGGCACATGTAACTTTGCAGAAGATAAAGAGAAAATAAACTTTTGTCAATTTCAGCACTAGCAGCTGTTGTTAAGGAAGTACCCCAAAGCCACCATGTTAGCATTCCAGTTCCAGAACCGGAATCAGGAAAGTTTATTTTCAATAAGGAAATAATGTTCCAGAAGAACAATCCTAGCTTTCTGCAGTATCATACACTCCATAATTGAGACAGAAATAAATCAATACTATGCAACGCTGAAGTTACAAAGAGTCTGGAATTTATTTTGATTGGTATGGAATGTGTAGAAATGTTCTAAGTAAAAACAAAACAAAACAAAAGCTTCCAAATGCTTGCTTATAGAATCCTGCTCCCATAAGAATAACTTTTGCTATGTGCCTTCATGCAGCATCTGAAAGGTATTTCTCAACTGACAAAAATCTTGAATTAAAAAAATACTAGAGACACATCACAGTTTGAGAAATTGCATTGACACTGCAACACTGAGAGAAAAGCAGAAGATATAATTTCGTTTTAGAGATATGCAGCATTTTATCCAAAACAGGGGAAATGCCTTGGGATCAGTAACTGTTCAACTATTGAACTTAAAACAGGTTACACTTTTTCCTGATCTTGCACAGTGCTGCATAGCTCCTGAACATCCCAAATCCTAAATGTGTATTTTCCATGGACCACACTGGCCAATATGTATATTTCATATGAGCCAGGAAGAGTACAGATTCTCTAAGGTGTGCTGACAAATATAGCATATACATCCATATCAGATCCAAAGTGTTTTTCTGTTTTGGATTTGACTATGCACAGCTTAAGAGTTTTAGATTAGATGAATGCTTAGATTCTAAAATGCTTAGATTCAAGCATTACTCACATTGAAAGCAATGTAATTCTATCTGTATGTACATAATGCCAAGGACTGTTTCCAGGAAGGAGACATAAACATTTAGCATATGGAAAAATCTAATTTTGAAGTATCAGTATATGATTTACAAATTCAGAGACATATTTTTAAGAATAAAATTTAATAATACAAACTTAACAAACAAAAAATATGCAATCAATGCAATATTTACTCACATAAACTTTCATGCTTGACTTGTTAATCTTGCTGATAAGGTTTTTTTCCTGTCTAGCTCTACAGTGTATTATGTTACGAGTAGCTGTTTTTGAAATATTTTGGACATTGAATGTTATGTTGATCAGATTGTTATCAGATAAGAAAACTTCAAGTTCATGTCTAGAAAGATTTAAGTTGTCTTTTTTTTTCTAGAGAAAGAAATAAAAAAAAAATAGAATGAACCATACAATAAAATCCAAACAATGAAAATTGTTTAAAAGAGAAGTTTTAAGACAAAGAACTTAAAAGCCCATAACTTACATGTATTTTCAATTCCAGGTCAGGTTCCAAATCAGTTATGAGTTCATAATGAAGAAATTTAGGATCAGGATAATATTGAAAGTCAACGCAAGATATATTAATATTTTTAACTTTAAGAATAATGTTAATAATCTTGGGTCCTTTCTCCACCTTAACAGCTGGGGTTGTAAAACTGCATTCAAAATTATTTTTGTAGCAAGTAAAATGCTAAAAAAAAACAGTATTGAGAAAATTATAAATTATAGTAATACACACACACACACACTACTGTTAAATGTTGATCTATGCACAGTTCAAATGTTTAAACTTCACTTAATTCAGTGAGATTTGATATTGCTCATATACAGTATATATTCATACGTTTATTCACATACATTTTAAAACACCACTGAGCCATCAGCAGCCTAATTAACTTGTAGACTGAGTCATAACTGTTTTAAATTATATGCACACAAATACAAAATACATTCACATCGAGATTTGATATTTAACACAAAACCATTAATCAGATGATGTTTTATTTAGAGATGGTGATAAGCTATTAAAACTGTTTTTACTTGCTGGGACGAAGGGGAAGTTACTTAGCATCATTCCGGACTGGCTCAGGGCATAAGAGTTCCTTTCTCCAGAATTGGCTCCAGTTGGTGCTGATAAGCTCTGTTGTGCAGGTCCCCATAAGGGCCTTGCTTCTCTCCACTCTTATTTAACATTTTTATGGAGCCACTGAATGTGGTCATCCAATGGCACAAGATCAGGTATCATCATTATGCTTGGTCAGTCAGGGATTGAGAGGTACAGCTGAGTGTTTTTATCAGCTGCACCTCTCAATATCAACCAACCAAGGATGTTCTCAAATTTCTTTCTCAGTATCTGAAGTCTGTAGAAGCTTGGATGGAGAAGAAATAGGTTTAGGTTAAATTCTAGTAGGAGTGACTGACTAACTGTGGGCTTTAGGATTCCCAAGTCCAAGCTGTGGATTTTCCACATTGGTTTTAAATGGGGTTGTACTCACAAATGAAAGCAACTATAATACAGGATAATGTTGCAGGATCCAATCTGGGTTGGTCACTGAGACCAGAGGTTTAATCTTCCGAACTTTCAGACTTATGCTGGAGCCCATCCTCAGGGAACTTCTCTTTCACCAGAAAGTTGCAATGCCCAAGTCAGAACTAGCGTACAACTTGGGGATATCCTAGATTTTGGATCCTGTTCAAAAAGTATGTGGTAGGCATGGCTTGCAAAATTTTGTGTGGCAATTGCATCAGTCTCTGGATTGGGAAGTCCAGCTCAAACATTTGTTCCCCAATGAATGCCCTTTTGGATTACTGCTACATGCTGTGCAATATGACACTTCCTTAAGAACTACACAGTCACATCTGTGTTCACCCACTACTATCCAAGCTGTATTGATTCCCAGTAAGTTTCCCGGTGCAATTCAAAGTTCATGTTATCATCTATAAAACCTCTCATAACAGTTTGGGTTACATGGGAGAACCATCTGTGCCCAATTATTTCTGCCTATCCCACAGAGTCTGCATACGACAGATGTCATTTGATGAGACCTACAAAGCACTTTCTCTGTCTGCCTTGTAGAAAAGCATAAGCCCCTGAAATTTGGATGGCCCTGATCTACTGGCTTTCTATAAAGTCTGTTTTTTTCTCAGGCATTGGACAGGATAGTTAGAGAACCTGTTTTTAGGGGATTGTGGATATTAATATCCATGTTGCCTCTGGTGTGATTTGTTTTGTCCTGTTTTCTGTTGATATTTTTATTATTAATTTTAATTGTAGTTCAACATCCAGATGCATATGTTGAATGAGTGGCCTTATAAATCTAAATTCTTTACAAGCACTATCAATACATTTGGCCACAATATTCATTTTGATTCATTTAAAGGCAGAGACACCTGGAGGAAAAAGAAAATATACAATACCTACCATTAGGTTTTGTGGAAAGTCACTTAAAATAACTTCATCTGCAATACTCAGATATTTCCCATGTATAGTCACATTGCGACCTCCTCTGGGGGGGGACAATGAAAAATAATGTTAAAATTGGAATTTCTTCATAAATAAAAATTAAAAAATCATACAATCTAATTTTCAGAGTTGAATGCAAAGTACATTAGCTCAGAAAATCAAATTTTAATCTCAAATAATCAGGCAATCTACACATTTCTGGTTTCAACTATCCTCTCCTACAGCTCTACACAAAGTTTCAGGCAACTCACTAGCTGTGGCCTTAGATATTGACAACACTTAAAGTGTATAGTATCTACACAATAAAACTGAGCTTATAACACAATTCCTGCAATATATAATTATGTTTCTAAAATGTGAATTTAAACATTCAGGTGTTCAGTGCATTACAGAAAGAATCACCAAAGAAAAAATATATTATTAAAAAAATATGCATAATATACCACAAAATATTTCAGAGCATATAAGAGAAAAGGCTCAAAATGTATTTCTTAGGTTACTTTCGCCTTAGAGAAAGTAGCACATGGCATTCAATATACAAGAGTACAAACAAAAAGGCAGGTAGAGAAAAACTTTTTTTTATTGCTCAGTAACTCTGTTACCCATGTAAAAATACACAACTGAGGGCACATATGTTGTTTTGATTACAGAATTATTTTTCATGCTGATATATGTAACAGAGTTATGTGAATTTGCTTCGCTACTAAAGTTTCTAGTAACTTGTAGTTTAATAATAGTAAAAATGATTTTATTTTGATCTCATTTTTCTAGTAATGTGAATTTGCTTTGCTACTAAAGTGTTCTAGTAACTTGCAGTTTAATAATAGTAAAAATAATTTTATTTTGATCTCATTTTTCTAGTAATACATTGAAAAAACTTGCTGGACATAAAATGTTTCCTGTTTATGAGAAAAAAAAGTGAGGAGGAAGAGGGATTTCTATAGCCATGTCATGGTACAGAAATGTTCATTGTATTATTTGCACCCATTTGCTATTTGGGTATGGCAGAGGAATAATAAGCTGCTTTACATAAAAGGGAAAGTTGTAAAGCAGGGGTTCTCAACCTTGGCAACTTTAAGACTTGTGGACTTCAACTCCCAGAATTCCTCAGCCAGCAAAGCTGGCTGAGGAATTCTGGGAGTTGAAGTCCACAAGTCTTAAAGTTGCCAAGGTTGAGAACCCCTGTTGTAAAGGGAGAGAGAGAGAGAGAGAGAGAGAGAGAGAGAGAGAGAGAGAGAGAGAGGTCTATAAACTCAAAGGATCTACTTCTATCAAAAACAATACTGTGTTTAGGTTAGACTATTAACTTTCAGGTGGTTTAATCTTTTATGATAGTGTAAATTAAATATTACCTCATCCAAGTATTATTTGGAAGGATCTCAGAACATGATGGAAAAGAGACGTAACGTAGTGGAAGAGAGGCTGAACATTCAAACCCGTTTTCCTTTATGCATGCACTCTTGACTTCTTTACGACTTGGTGGTAAACAGAATTTCATGTGTGTGTCGTTTAACACTTTAGTAACATATCCCCTAAGGAAAAAGAAAAAAGTGCCCTTTTTTAATGCATTATTACCCTCACTGAAAGTTTCTGCTACCTGAACTCCTTTTAAAACTCCTTTTGTCCCCTTTCACCTATTCTGCACTGTCTTCTGTTTTTTCCTTAAAGGCTTAGAACAGTGGTTCTCAACCTGTGGGTCAGGACCCCATTTGGGGTCGATCGACCATTTCACGGGGGTCGCCAAGCAAGGCTGTCCGCCATTTTTTTTGTCGGCCATTTTTTCCCCTTTTCCGGCGGGTGCCTTACCTCCCTTGGGCTGGGCCAGTTGGTGGTCGGCCTGCTCCATCTCTGCCACTTGCCAGCTACGCCTCGGCCGGTGCAGGGGGCGGAACCACGCATGTGCGGTGCTCCCGGGCAGGGAAAGTCCTCGACTTATGACCAGTTGGGTAGTCCTCGACTTACGACCGGTTTAGTCCTCGACTTACGACCGGTTGGGGTCGCGGCATTAAAAAGGTTGAGAACCACTGGCTTAGAACCTCCCTTCACCTCCATGGGCCTCAATGGTGTTTCTTAGTATAAAATATTGTCTACAGTTCTTGATTCTTGTTGACACTCCCATTCAGCTCTTTTTTTGATTATCTTTCTTATAGAAAGTTGCTTCCTCTTTCAGCTAGCTCTTTTCTTTGCTTGATCAGATAAAACTTTATTCTCTTATCTAAGTACTGTTCACATAGAATGAAGATATTATAGATTTGTAAACTCCTTCAGCAAACTGATCTTTGCTCTCTCTGTTCCTTCACTCAGACTGCTTCTTAGAATCTAACTGCCTCCAGTAATTGCTTGCTCAGCAAGAACAGACTATCTAATCAACTATAGCTGAAGACTACCAGCTCTCAGTATGCATTGCTTGCAATCGTAACTATTTGGGATATTATCTTGTTACTTTTCACAGCTGAACAAACAATCCCTCAGAGAATTAGCTTCTCCAGAGACTTTTCTCTTTTCTTTGTTTCTTTTTTACTGGCAAATTCCCATTAACTATTCTTGTTTACAGTACTTTCTCAGTGTATTGCTCCTTGGAAAGGACTGCTATTCCTTGTACAGTCTCTGCTTATTCAGGAGGTCAATAAATCACCCATAGTGAGCAATCAGCAACCTTCAGAAGACACTCCTTGCAATCAACATTTTTCTCTTTACTGTTGAACAAATAATCTCTCAGAATATACAGTTTCTCAAGTCACTCAGATTCTCTCTTGCCTCCTTTTCATATTGAAAATGTGGAAGAGCATGGTCAAGGTATACAGTACAGTAAGTTCTAAGAATGATTGACGAAAATATGAATAACTATCAGGAGTCTGATGCCATACATATTTAACTCTCCTTTCCATTTCATTTATCCTATATTTACTATTAATTTTGTTCATAGCTTTATGTCTTCATATGTACATTTCAGATAGACAAATTCAGTGCAATATTCCACAGAGAACAAGAAAAAGATACACTAATGAATTTTACTTCCTAATTACTAGCAAAGTTCCACTTTGGGGGTTAACAAAACAACAGAACAGTTCCAATTTCCATGTATAGGAATTGTAAATCTACGTTTCTTAGGTAGACACTATGTGACTTATATAGTACAATCACCTGTGCAAACGGTTTCAATATAAAATCAACATATTATTTCGACTCACACATCTCGTTGGCAGCTGCTTGTTCCAGTTATCTCCATCAAAAAATTTGATTTTGTAAAGTTTTCTCCTATGACTAGCACTTCAGGTTTACCTAATGTTGATATGTAGTTCGGTTCAATGGAAATAATTTTGATAGGCTATTGGAAACAAAATAAATTTATATTAACATATCCAGGCAATCTTTTTAAATTAAGTAATAGAATCATGCATTTATAAATACCTTTAACATTCCTTTGTTATTAATAGTTTGGGAGCTAATTTGGTGTAGTAGTTAAGGAACCAAGCTAGAACGCAAGAGGCCAAGTCCATCCTTAGCTAAGAAAGCTAGCTGGATGACCTTGGGCTGGTCACTCTCTCTCAGCGCAACCCATAGAGTTGTTGTTGTGGGAAAAATAGGAGGATAAAGTTGTGCTGTATATGTTTGCCACCTTGACTTATTTGTATAAATAAATAAATAAATAAATAAATAAATAAATAAATAAATAAATAAATAAATAAATAAATAAATGCAACAGTTTTTACATGATACTTGTAGTGCAGCAGTATATAAATAATATTACATAATTTAAATTGTTTTTTTATAATAAAGTAACAAGAAAAATAACTAAATTCACAAGAGCTTATAATCTGATGCAGATATAGAGATGCCTCTCAAATGATGATTTGCAGGGACTTGAAGTTATTGACCCATGCCACCGAAATTACCTTAATCAATGCTTAGCATTACACATTGGGCAACATTAAATACTGTATGAGAAGGGCTAAGCAATGTTTCTGTCTTGATCAAGCTTTTAAAACAATATTTGAAAAGAAGAGGAATATTAACTATAGCAGATGTACTCAAAAGATGGGGTAACAAAACTAAAAGTTTAGTTTCATAAAGATAGATCTCCATCTGCAATCATATATCTTTTTTAAAAATAAAGTCACAAACTGAATTAGGAATATGATTCAAAAGAAATCCTTCCCTCACATCAAGTTATATACATATTATTTTAATTTTCTAGTGAATATAAGTTTTTAAAAGTTACTCTTTTAAATTCTTTTATTGAAACCAAGGTCCACACAGAGGTGAAAGAATTAAGTTACTTTATATGCAGTGATCCCAACCCAGATTGCATCTTTATTCTGTTATATCTGGAAAATTTACAAAGCCAGCTTAAAAATATATAAATATGAATCAATAGTTTGCTTCTCATAAAACTGCCACATCAATCTGTCAGTAAGTAGAGAGCCTGTCTTTCTCTAAAAAGACAGATTCATGCCAAGGAGTTAAGGGATAGAGAACTTATAGCCTTCCAGATGTTATTGATAATTCCCAGGATTATTTTCCATTGACAATGCTTAACTGGGTTTCTGAGTAATCTTAACAATTAGTCCATCTCTGATGTAAGACATACAGTATATAATCTTTTCATTAAACTTCTAGTATAATACATCAGTTTCATTTTTTTTGCTGACCTTTGATGTTGCTGAATGATCTTTTTTGTTTAATGCATTGATAGCACTACTACAATCAATCTGAAAAATAAATCAATAAAAACAAATCAATTTACAAAGACTACTTCAGAGAACAAATTTCATTAAATGATTTTTGTAATTTTATAAAATCAAAACAACTTACTTTTTTGGCACAAGTCATGGTAGAGATAACACATTTTTTTTCTCTAGCATTCCAGGTACAGTGCGTATGATTACATTCTGAGCATCTAGTAGTATATGTTAAAAAACAGAATATGTAGCAATTGGCAAAGGTCATCAGCAAAAGTGTGAACAGTGGCTAGTAGCTAGGTCCTATTTATGATATTTACATATCATAAATATTAAATATTTGATACTGGATCTATCAGTAACAACCTCAACTTCTTTTTTACATTTATGATATTTTACATTTCTTATTCTTAATAAATGGAATATTATAAATCCATACAAAATGAATTTAATAAATGTATCTTACGTTTTTGATAAGGAACAGATGTCAAATTCAAATATTTCTGATAACTTCCAAGTTCCTGAAATGAATGACACTTGAACTGAAAAAAAAATGAGAAGAAAATCCTTATATTATTAAATGCATGGATACCTGAAAGGCTTACAACAAGTGAAATGCATTACCAAAGAAATATGAAAGGTCTTCAACAACAAACCTCTAAATAGATTGCACCTCTTACTATTTCATATGTCACACAGAATTGACCATCTCAATAAAATGATGTTCTATGTTTCTTGAATATTATAGTCAGAGTACCTCAAATTATGATACAATTGTACAGGGTGTACAGATCTCATCTACTTCTGCGTGCATTATCTTTGCAATACCGTTAATGTAATTTCTGGGACTATCAACCTGCTTCTATGGGCAAAGTTTTTTAAGAGTGCTTTCTTCAGGTGAGTGGGGAGAAATCCTATCCCAAAGGTTCAGATAATGAAAGAGTTAAAGAAAAACTGAAATTTAATCCATCAATCAAATATAACTTGTCCATGTAGATAATGACCAAAGACTATCAGGGCCTGGAAAATCAAACTCCGAACTAATGAGGGGCAGAACATTTCCCTATCCGGGTGCTTTTTAAAACCGAGTAGCGAAACTCCATTTTGTCTTTTGTTCAGATGGGAGCTCTTTCCCAGGGCTGACTGAATGCCACTTAGAAGCCAAACTCCAATCCATTTAGCTCTGAATTGGCATGCAAGGAATTACACGGTGCAGCTATCTAGTTACCAATGAGGCTGTATGTGGTATAAATTTACTTTTGTTTCAGAGACTAAACTGTGCTATTGGGATTTTGTTTTATCTGTTCTCTCTCTGTGTCTATAAAGGGGGAAAAGGCAGTGCAAGAAAAATCTGTTTTCAGTTATTCTGTTTCTTTTAAACTTCTCATTCTTAAGCTCAATATACATAATAAAGCATCTGCATTTCTTATGAAATCAGAGCTTTTTTTGACAAGTAATTTCTAGCATATTCTAACTATTCAGAGAAAGTTAAGAGTTTTGCCATTTTCTACATAAGAATTGAAATTAGCAGAGAGTATGTTTTCTCTGGAATAAGACAGTTTCTTCCAAAGAATTGTGGGAAGGTGCAGGTGGATTATGGGTGGAAGATCTAAAATGGTTTTCTCAACCTTAGCTGCTTGAAGATGTGTGGACTTCAGCCCCAGAATACTGGATGGGGAATTCTGGGATTTGAAGTCCACACAACTTCAAACTGCCAAAGTTGAGAAACACTGATCTAAAACTATGTGGGAGCCAGGAGTCATGTTCACAATATCTCTATGTAATGCCCGTACCATTATAATACCTAGAAATGTATTCATGCTTTATTTATTAGATTTTTTATCCCATCTATATACTTTACAAATATTATGTATGTTCACTCAAAGCAGTGTACATACATAATACTCCTTCCTTCTCCTGTTTTCCCCACAACCACAATGTGCCTTTTTTCCTGTGTCATCCAATATTGTGGGAAATAGTCTTGCTTTAAGAAAGAATAGTAAGATACATATTATAACTATACCATTTAAACAGCTTAATAGTACTTAAAACTATGCCATGTTTTAATTGCTATGAACTTATTTATTGATTTTCATGAAAATGGTGTTACAGGTAGTTTACAGAAAGTATTAGCATTATATACAAAGTCTAAAACAGCTAAGAACTAGGCTCCAATGGAAGAGAATATTTGAAGCTCAGGATTGAACTGTGTAGCCCTTGGTGCTCTCTGAGTTTGATTATTGTTACTTAGTTGGATAATGAAACTCTGTGAGAAAACAACCAAGTACCAAGAACTCCAAAGAACTAGGTTTCTTGAAATGATCTCTATTATCTTTGTCTCCTCCACTAACCTATGAAATAATCTCTCATGAGCATGCCAGACCTCCAAACTGATAAATTTTATGTAATTTTTAAAAACAAA
The DNA here is from genome assembly GCF_001527695.2 of Protobothrops mucrosquamatus. Taxonomy (NCBI): domain Eukaryota; kingdom Metazoa; phylum Chordata; class Lepidosauria; order Squamata; family Viperidae; genus Protobothrops; species Protobothrops mucrosquamatus. The sequence goes on from NW_015386141.1 coordinate 364,990, forward strand.
TGTATTTATGTTGGCTTTTCTCCAGTCATTGGAATTTTCTTAAACATTGATTTTTTTTTTCTTTTAAATGAGGTTTCTAATAATTAGCAGACCCATACAAATGTCAAAATTCTAGATAAAGAATACATAGAAGAAATAAAAATAGAATAAATAAGTTGAAATGGATTAACAGCGCAAATAATTATATATTTATCTTTAGGTTGATCTGTGCATTCTTTTACATCTGTTATACACACTGATGCTAATGGATCTGTTTTCAGTCTTCTACCATTTCTTTTACTAATAAGATTAGATTGATATTTAGTAAAATTGCTGTAATTGTGTCACCACAAGATTAGGCTGTATTCAACAGGTCAGATTTTATTTTTCCAGAATGCTGAATCATTAAAGCAACTTCCTTAAACTTGCATTCATAGGGTGTGGTTATGTGAAAGCAAAATGGATCGTTAATTTCTTTCACTTTAATTAACCACATCTTCTATTCCCATGCAATATCTACCCAATCACATCACTCTGTAATAATAGTTCAAAATTTGTTTGCCAAAGAGTTCCCCTTTTCTTTTAAGCAAAGTTGCTGAAACTCAATATATATAAATATTTCTAGAAGAATGTATAAAAATGACATAATAATTACTATAATTCTCCAGATACCCAAGACCATAACCAGTCATCCTCCAAATATATTGGTATAATAAGTATCTTCTAGGAAATTCTAGAAAATATCGTCTCATTTATAATATACTTGAATTGCAAGAAAACCCTTTCAGGAGAAGCAAAGTTCCATTTTTAGGATGCCACCTCTTTTTATGCTGTTTATTTCAAGCAGAGTGATACCATGTTTCCCTGAAAATAAGACCCGGTCTTTTTTTTTTTTGTCTTTTTTTTTGCCTCCAAAAGAGGCACCATTCTTATTTTTAGGGGATGTCTTTTCCAGAGTCTTACCTCGCGGCGGCAGCACCAAGCCTCACCCAGCCAGCCCACTTCTTCTGTGGCCTCTTGCTGCTGCTCACAGGCATCACCACCAGCCTCCATTTCACTATCAGAGGTCTTCCAGAAAGTCCTCTGCAGCTGAAAACCCAGCTCCAGATTGACGTGCACAGCACACCTGACCTCCAGGGGGGCGCAGTGCCTCAATCCGGAGCTCGGTTTTCAGCTGCAGAGGCATTTCCTGAAGGCCTCTGACAGCAAAATGGAGACTGGGGGCCACAGATTGGACATGCCTGCACTAGACCAAATTGGCTTTCTTTTGCAGGTTGCAGATTGCTATCAATTTATAAAATACTTGGAATTAGAAGACTTTCAACATTATTGGGTATAATAATCCAATATGCAACCAGGCAAACCCAATGAAAATACATTGTGATGGATAATTTATGTATGATAGATACCAAGTTATTTTTCAAAGGCATAGAAATGAAATAGATAGAAGATGTGACTACATATGCCATATGTCATATTTCATAGAAATGAAAAATATGGTCAATAGCGCTGGAACTCTTTTAAATACAACTCTTGTTTAGGTACTCCTCTCCCTTTTCCTTTCTGGTGTTGCTATGAACAGATTAAAATTTTTGTCTGTTTCATTTAACAGAGGTTTATTTTTATTTCCAGGTCTTAGGATGCAAATACTTATAATGATACTTCAGGAAAATAGACTAAGATTCTTTAAAGTTTGTATCTCTTAATCACAATTTAGATGTGGCACAATATTAAACTGTATTTAACTTTAAAAAATGAGAATTGCCAATCCACTCTTACTGAAGGAAGGGAAAAGAAATGGATCGGAAATTTATTTATATTGTTTTCAATCATTATTTGGCATTACGTTTGATCAAGACCTTAGAGTCTATTGTTAATGCAAATTTTAGTTAATTATTACATTGATATTACTACCTTTCTCTTTAGAATTTATTATTATGATTCATTCGCTGTCAGCCATATGTTTAGATTGGATTTGGCATTTTTTTATCCATCTATCAAGTCCTTCTCCAAGGACCTGGGATAGGCAGATGTTGTTGTTTGATGATATTAAAGATATCATCACAGAATGTAAATTGTTCCAAGTAACTTCTGCAACTGTGTGATGATGATTTTGTCAATGATGATGGTGTTCAACTGCTGCTCCAGATACTTTGTGATTGCAGCCAAGGCACCCAGTACTATTGATGCTATTTCTATTTTCTCTTGCCATAATCATTTTGCTTCTATTTGCAGATCTTTGTATTTTGCATTTTTTCCAGTTCTTTCCCTCCTACTCTGCTGTTTCTAGCTACTGCCATGTCCACTATCCAGCTTTTTTGTCTTTCTTATTGACAATTGTTATGTGGCAGGTGAAACAAATGAGCAATGTTTTCAGTCTTAAAATATAGTTATATAGCTGATTCAACTTTACATTCAAATTGGATACTTTCTTCCTTTCTCATAATCTCTTTGAAAAAGGAAGTGAAAATGATGAAATCAGTTACTACGTATTTCCCAATATGTTTGCAAGTCAACATTAACACAGTGTTGGTATCTGCTGAGGTTGTAGAAGAGCACTGAGAAACAGAATTATGCAAATCGTTTTTGTCCATACATTTTAAAAGCTAATAGATTTAGGCACCCGAATTTTGAAACTTTCAAATTTTTAGCACTTTGGAATTCTTGAAGTCACCTACAAACATTTATTTCTGCCTTAAAAGATATAATAACAAAACAATGGAGAATTTTCAGTGTTTTATTACTTGCCTAAAGATCTTATAGATTAAAATAGTGTATATATATATTTTTAAAAAATCTAACAATAAAGCTATTGCACTGCAATGCCTAAAAGTATTATAGCTGACATTATTTATTAATGGATATGAATGTACTTATAATTGCACTGAACTTAGAAGGCAGTTACAAAATACACATGTCCATTTTGCTTCAATAAAAATGCCGACAGGAAAGCAAGTGATTGAAATATACTACTATACCGTGGCTGAACATTGGATAGGTTTCATAAAGAAATGTGTATTATTTTCTTCTGTTAAAAAGGTCTTATAAATAATGCATAAGTAAACCTATAATTATAGCAATGAATAATACAAAACAGCCCAACAATAAAATGGCCATTCAAATGGACTGCAGATTTTCCACAGCATATGAGAAAGTTGAATCCCTTGTATATTGCCAACTTTGGTTTTTGGAAATGGTAGTCAACAGCTAAGGAGAAATTAGAAGTACAGTTGACCTTTCTTAGGCCAGTGTAAAAAATTTTATGGCTTTGTTGAACTTGCTGCAAATCTGATGTTGGAAAATGTGTTATTACTATGTAGCATAGTAAAGAAAGGGATTGGTGGATTTCCCCAGATTTTTATCCCTTCTTTCCCACAAATTGTCAACACCTGACTGAAAAGCGTTCCTTGCTTAACACTGGATAAGGATAGAATGATGAGTTTTAAGAGCCAAACTCCTGCAGCACTTGCCATTTCTTTGAGCTGCCTCACTCCCTCCACTCTTCTCAGACTGTGAATTTCCTTCCTGCTGCACAGCTAGCCTCTTCCCCCTCCCCAGCTGTAAGTCACTTCTTTTAAAACACAAATAGAGATCTGCACTAAGCCCATGTTTAAAAGTAGCCTTGATAATACTGGTATGGAGAAGGGCATATACAATGCAATGGAAATTTCAAATTCAAATTGAATCTCACTAAATTATAGCACTATGCTATGCTATCAGTCCACTTGAAGCATGGGTTTAGTAGTCTTTGGAAAGAATGCTAATCCTGTGTTTAAAAGTAGCCTTTTTAAGATGAGACAGGCTCTATAGGGAGACTTCATAGTGTAGAGGACTCTCCCTCCCTCTATAGTGTGTAGACCACCGGTTTCTTTCAATTAGCTAACTTAAAATGTGAATCAGCTCAGAGATCTGCAAGTAGAAGGACAGAAATTGAATTGAAAGATCTGAATTCTTTCAGTCCTACGGCCCAAATCAGTAGGTATTGGCCCTGGAGGACAATACCCAGAAACTAGAGGAGAGTGGTAGAGCCCACATCAGCCTAAAATATCTTCACATTCCTAAAGTGGTCAAGAGAAGTTAAGTCAAACCTATCTCTTGGGATCAGTTTAATACATCCCTGACAGAATGATTGGCAAAGCTTGTCAGTTTATATCCATTGCAACAAATAGGTTGTGGTAAGAAGAAAAACTTACTTTAAAACCAGAAGAGTTAAAGATACTTGAAAGCTGCCTCAGATGATATCAAGGGACTAGGTCAGTATCAGACAATGGTAATGTTGTCAGGGAATGTTTATGGTGTGGTTAGATGCAGGTGAGGGAAGGCCCAATGAGTGGTTCAAATATTGATTTTCTATCTTTTAGGAAACACTTAAAGAAAAGAACCTCTGCCAGAAAAACATGCTTGTAATCTGAATCATGTTTGTATTAGCGGACATATAATTTAGATTCTAATGGACTGTATTTTTTAAAGAAGGATATATGGTTGATACAGGCTGCAAGAAGTAAACTAGTGGACAACCCATGAAAGTTTAACCATTATTCCTAATTAAAAAAGGTTAGGATGGGTGTAAAGGTCTATATACTGTAGCATAATGGCAAAGGTCAGAATAATGGCTAGATCTGGAATTGATTCAAAAAGATTACAGTTGCCAATCAGGATTATGATTCAATTTATTTTAATCATCTATGTAGTATGATCTAGGATAGATTTGAATAACCAGCTTGCCCCCCCCCCCATGTGATAATGGGCCACTGGCCACTCTTCAGAGCAGGAAAACTTGTTGACATCAGGTCTAGGACAACTAGCCACAGCCAACTCACCACAACCAACTCACATGGCCAACTCACCATAGTCAACTTGCCGTGGCCAACTCACCACGGGACAATTCATCACAGCCAACTCATCATGGGACAACTTACCGTGGACAAAAGTTACATAATATCAAAGAAATGGTAAAATAGAATCATTAAAGAAAAAATGTAAAAGGAAAGACAAAATGAAATGTGAATGAAAAATATTAAAATATTTTTTAATTATTTTAAATAATTAAGTAAAATTGTTGAAATGTCCCTTGGTATGTTGTCCCACAGTGAATTGGCTGCAGAGAGGTATCCCATGGTGAATTGGCCATGGCAAATTGGCAGCAGTGAGTTGGCCACGACAAGTTACCCGTGGCAAGTTGCCCTATTCTGTGTTGACATCTACTTACCTCTAGCCATCCAGAAAGGCAACCTCCATCTGTTTTTTTTTTGTTGTGTATATGGACTTTAAAAAAAAAAATTCTTACTAGCATTGCTATCTATGTTGTCTTCTGCACTTCATTTCATTGCAGGCAGCCCCCTTTACTCCAACTGGCTGTGATGCCATGTTGCAAGAATTCCCCTATAGCTGATTACAACCCTTCTTGGCCATCTATTTATTTTACATATTTATCCGTAAATAAATGAAAGTCTAGCTTTTTTAAAAAAAGGTTACATGATAGAACATTGGAACAGTGAAATGGTGGATCTTTTTTTCTTTCTTTTTCAAATTAGGTAAAATTGACAAGATGTTACATTTTTGCCTTCCTTTTGCCCCTTCCTTCATTTCTTCCTGTCTTCCCTCCCTCACTCCCTTGTCAACTATTAGGGGGCTCATACAAAAGAACTGTTACTGGAAATCCTGTGTCCTTGAAGCCCCTTCTGGGTCATTGGTGCTTGCTTCCCTGACAGGCATAGGACGGGTAAAGCAGTAGTGAAATCAATCAAATATGGTAAACATAGTATAATCATATATCAGACCATCACCATGGCCAATGTGAAGAAACTGGAATCTGGAAAAGCTTTCTTAAACTGGCTTTGCTTCCGTGATTTTAAGGCTGGAGTGTGGAGCGTATTTTTTTCACACAGGTTTTTCACACATCAATCAAAGGAACATTTTTAATAACATAACGGAATTCATTATTACATTAAGTAATGTTTTATTATATAGCTGAGTCTAAAGGGGGTTATGTTATGATGAACATGCAACGCAAATATTAGCTAATAACAAATTAGTTATTAACTAATAACTAATCCCTTTGCACTGAGGGTTGTTAAGGGTAAATTTTGAATTTTTATGTATAACTAGAGAAAGGATATTGCCAGATATGGAAATATCAACTTACAAATCTGAAATATAAAGAAGCTCACCTTTTTCTGATCGATCTTCAAAATTTATATCACAGGAACAGTTCAGATGGCGTTGATTCACATCACAAAGAATTTCATTGGTCCTTATATTTAACATCTTGCAACGGGAATGTGCTTCAGAAAGACCAAAAGAATTTACATCTACTCTCATACGAATCTAAAAGAATAAGAACATTGAAAACAATAAATTTATTCAGTGCTAGTTATAAAATTGCCAATTTTATCCTGACAGTGAGCTAGGGAGTTGAAATCTGTGCAACTCCACTGATTAAATCCAAATAATCAACTATGAAACAGGATCTATCCAGGTTTCCTTCCTTCTGTTCCCAGTCTAATAATGATTTAATATATGTAGTGATGCATGGCTTCTTTTGTTTAAAATGTAGTAAAAAGTACTTGAAAATTAAAGTACATCCCTATGATGATCATGAATCTGGAGGGCTCCATGTTAGCCAGACTGGTTAATCTATTTTGTAGAGCCTTTTAATACAGATGAATATTTAGAAATTTGAAAGTCATAAAATATAAATAGTATTGCTATGATAAGTACAACTGGTAGAAAACCTCTGTGGCATGGGTTACTTTCTACAGAGTAGGATCTACTGTGTCCTCCAACAGCAGCAAAAATATTAGCTGAATATACAATTCTGTATTACCACTATTTCAACTTTTATTTACTTGTGTTTAATTTACTGGATTGGATCCAATGATAAAGTATTACAATCATGACTATATCTAGATCTGACCCATTATTCTACTTTTATTGGCACAATGAGAGATACTATTCTTGGAAAGGAGGTTATAAAAATTACTAAGGATTACTGATCTTACAATTGCACAACCCTGCAACAGTTTTCATTGGTAAAAACTAAAAAAAAGGGTAATATTTTTATTCAAGTGACTGGAGCATTACACTAACGCAATATTATCATAGCCTCAAAATCACCATTACTAACCATTTCATTACTATTACTGACTTTAATCTACGTATAGTGAATTATGAAGTACATACCTTACTATTTTTGAGTTGAGAAGTGTAGATTTTCAGGCACTTATCTATGCTGTATGAAATATTTACCCAGTTAGGTGAGTTACTAGAAAATGAACATTCTCCTTTTAAAGTGCAGCTGAAGAAAATACAAATATATTTGTTACAGAAATACTAAAACATGTTTTGACTCTATATAGCAATTCACACTGTTTTTCACTAGCCATTTCTGAATGCTTTCCTCAGCTCATAATAGGCTGAAAGGATGTGTTTCACATCAAATATGGTTTGGGAGTTCTACCCCATTTCTATTCAACTATTTTTGTAAAAAAAAAAAGTTGCTGTATTGTTTATGTAAGCAATGCAAGCATTCCTGAGAAACACATTGGCCTAACCAGATTATCATGCTCTGCTGCATTTGCTTATATAGTATAGTTTAGATTTTTATGATTCTATAATTTATTTTACAAAACAGCTAAAGCCAGGACTCAGTGTAATGACTTGACATTCAGATTTGGAGAGGCCTAAATTTAAAGTTTTGGAAGCCTGGAATTAAGAACATAAAGAAGTTCAACTAGATTGGATTAAAATTCATTGATCTTTATATAATTTTCGGGAATAGCTCGTAGAACTCACAACTGCTAGCAGGGAATTCGTGGACTTGTAATCCCTATATTCTGGGAAAACAGCACCATTTTCTTTTTAAAGCTGGCATGCAAGCTGTTTTCTGTGCGGTTTATATAAAGAGTATTATTTATTTTGCTTTGGAAAAAAACTAAATAAACCTTAAACAAAACTTCTCATTTCTCTCATTCAGGCACTTAAAAGATCTTAAGCAAAGATATTGCTTCATTTGAACACTGTTATGGAATCCAATGCTCTGTGGAGCAAAGAGGTTCCACCTTTTTTCTGAACAGAGGTTCCAAAGAATGTTGTCCTTAGATTCGTCTATCTGAAACATAGCAATAAATACTGAAATGTATTTCTGCAGAAATTAATTTATAATCTTTAGGAGTCACATAATTGCAAAATCTGAGAATCCCTGCCTTAGTGAAAATCCCTATAACTACAGAAATAAAAAAAAATCTGACTTTCTTTCTTTCTCTCTTTCTTTCTTTTCCTTCCTTCTTTCCTTCCTTTCAAACCACACATAATTTTGAACATTTAGACTGTCCATGAAATATTAATTATGTTGCATTACAATATTAATTAAAAGATAAATACCTTTTCTTTGTATGGCACCATCCACAGTGTGGGTCCATTGCAGATAAACAATCTCTACAGGAAATATATTTGCTGCAATTTGCAACCTGTATTCTCCTGATCTGAAAAAATTAAAAAGTACCTTTTGCAAATTCCGTATCAGCCATTCCAAGCAAATCAAATAATATTTTTATGAGTTCAAGATACACAAAAAAGAATAACTATTTTTAAATAAAGTTATAATTCTTAAAAATATAGGGAGGTATTCAAACAAATATGATTTATTAGAATACTAGAATAAAGTTGGTATTTTGGATATGTTGATACCAATTTCTCACTTTTTCAATCTTTTACAAATAACCATTTGTGAACTTGATTTTAGCTTATCCTAGCTGGCAAAAGCTGGCTGATAAATAACAAGTCTTTGGCTGCTAGTTTATATTGTATTGATTCTGGAATAAATTCCAGTATTAAAAGAGAAACATATAAAATACAGGTGTTTTCTGATGATATGTTGATCATTTTAGAAAAGCCTTCGGAAGGAATAGAAATATTAATAAAAAAATCTAAACATTTTGGGGGTAATAATTTTAAAAATTAGCAAGCAAAAGATGAAGATGCTAACGAAGAATTTGAAAATGGAAAAACAAAGGGAACAGATGGAAATAATTGATTTAACTTTTTTTCTTGTATTATTATGACTAGCATGAATTGTATTTTATTGCAGAACAATTATGTTAAAGCCTAGAATTAAGAAGGAGATGTTGAAAGAGGAGAAATTACTATTGTCCAGCATGCCCAGCCTGGTCCTTTGCAAGGCAACTGCTGGCCATGTGAAGCAACTTCCCCAGGTCTCATGAGAATGGGAGACTATTTGGAGAGCAGGAGGCCCCTGTTCCAGTGATAATTTGGAAGAACTTAAAAACTTTCCAAAGGCTTTCTGAAGCACTGCGAGAACAGGAACCACTATTTGGACAATGCTGCAGGTGATTTGGAGAACGGCCCAAATGGCCTCGAAAAGAGGGCCTGGCATAACCAGCAGCTACCAGGTGTGCAGCAGCAGCAGGAGAAAGATGGCAATGGCAGCTACGTACATCAGGGCCTGATGGAGGAAGAGCAATGGAAGCAATGACAGAAGCTTGGGGCAATGGCAGCTGGCTGAAACTATCAAAGTTTTCAGGCCTCTACTTCAGCCCCAGGCCTTCCACTGCTAAAGAGGTGTGCTGCCATGCAGGATGGCCAAAAAGGCATGGATGGGGGAAGGGAGGGAGGGAGCTGAAGTGCCTGAATTTTGATCACATAATTGGGGGCCACTGCAACAGCTGTAACTTCAGGGACTAGTTAAAACTCACTTCTTTCAATGCCATTTTAACTTTGAATGTGACTGAACAAATGGTCATAAATCAAGGACTGCCTAAAGCAAAATTTAGGTTGAAAAGGTGGACAAGAAAGGTCATGTAATTTTAAATTCAAATACACATAATAATATAAAGAATTTTAAAGATTAACATTCAACTGAAACAAGCATTTTTCCTACTGGGATTAATGGACAGACTATCAAAAAAGAGTTATGGGGTATTATTTTTTATGTTCCTTTTGTGAAACTACTATATGTACAAAACTGGAAAGATTCTAAAACAAGCACAATGGAGGAATGCTTGTTGAAGAAGACAGAAGTAGCAGAAATGGCAAAATAGACTTATCTGATCAGAGAAAGATCTACATTTTTAGTAGCTGGAAACTCTTTATGGACTTTTTTTGCTGAAGAAAGAAAAAATTGATCTATGGCTTTGACGATTAGAAAGAATAAACTATGGAAACAAGAAAATTTTCGTGTAATGTTACAAAGGGAAGGTAAAATATAAATACATTTATAACATTATTAAGAAGATTAAAAATTGTGTCTTTATAATTTTTCTTTTTTTCTATTTTCTTTTCTTACTATTTACTACTTTTATTTTCTTTAATATTTTCTATAAATATTTTTAATATTTATATTGTTTTTACCTTAAAACACACACAATCATATGTACAATATATCCTCAGACATACACACACACACTTAAGTTCCAAATTAGTACAACTTTTAATTATTGTTTTAAATCTTATGAGCCATTTTGATTGCTGAGGCTCTATATTTTATTTGTGAACTGAAATTGAAATGTGAGCTGCTGCATTAATGTTTTCATGTTCTATTTAATTATTTTGTATATAGGCAAATTCACAGGAAACTACTGCTAAAAATCATTTTGAAATACACTTCTGGCCAACCTCTGAGTCGAACTTTCTATTTCAGTGGTTCTCAACCTTTTTAATGCCGCGACCCCAACCGGTCGTACGTCGAGGACTAAACCGGTCGTAAGTCGAGGACTAAACCGGTCGTAAGTCGAGGACTACCCAACCGGTCGTAAGTCGAGGACTTTCCCTGCCTGGGAGCGCCGCGCATGCATGGTTCCGCCCCCTGCGCCAGCCGAGGTGTAGCTGGCAAGCAGCAGAGACGGAGCAGGCCGACCACCAGCTGGCCCAGCCTAAGGGAGGTAAGGCACCCGCCGGAAAAGGGGAAAAAATGGCGGACAAAAAAAATGGCGGACAAAAAAAAAGGCGGACAGCCTTGCTTGGCGACCCCCGTGAAATGGTCGATCGACCCCAAATGGGGTTCCGACCCACAGGTTGAGAACCACTGTTCTATTTCTAGGAAGGTTGGATTAATTACTGTTCTTAAGTGTTTTATATACTGAGGAAAACATACATTTTTGAGATATCAGTTATTTTAGTTTTAATGTAGAAGTATTATAACTGTGGTTGTTCATAACAATTTCTGTTAAGCTCAGATGGACTCTATTAATTCTATTAAAGAATTAATAGAGCCTTTGACCTTCTAGTATACAGTATTTTCTCCATACCAATGAAGAGTTGGAATAATGCTAAGTGAACTTACAAAAAGAAAGACTGATAATGTTGATGTCTTGGACCAATCACAATGTGGAATAAGATAAATAGAAAGCAGTGAAATGGGATTGTAAAGTGGAAGAATGTGAATACTGCAGAATGTGAAAAGGGGCAATACTTGTAATATTAAATTACTAGGATGGGGTGATTCTTAGGACCTGATGTAAGAATTTTCCAAAGTCCTCCCCCCCCCAAAAAAAATCCAGTGTGTGGTAATTTTTCATAATACTCTAAACTTTTTCCATGGGCATTCCAGAGTCTTTACCATAAAACTTTATTAGAAAACAATTGGAATATTTGCAATAGCTTTGCTGGCCATTGATACTTGGCTATATGAAGTTTTATAACCAACTTTGGAAATAGCATATAAATGGAATTCTAGAGTATAATTTAGAATTCAACCAACCATATTATTAGATGGTAGATAGATGTAATTCTGATCCGTAGGGTCAAGTTCAAGCCTATGGAAAATGGGTGTTTCTTCCTTAATTTCATATAAAATGTCTGGACAATTTGGCTTCATTTTGTCATCAAGAACAATCTATAAAAACAGGATATATTTAATGAACATAAACTTGCAAACAGTTTGGAACAGAGTTGTCCTGTACTCTTCTGCCAGCTATTCATCATCACAACTTCTTTTCCAATGTGATCTTAAACAATTGTGAGAAAATATTAAGGCTGATTTTTACCTTGCTAAAATTATTTAATAAAAACAAAGAAAGAAAAGAAAAGAAAGAAAGAAAGAAAGAAAGAAAAAGAAAAGCTGAAAAGAGTGTAAACAGTTATAGATGCTGTTGTTATAGTAAAAACATATGCTATGTTCTAACATTGTGCAAAATCATTATGTAACTTCTGTTATAGTGGCTTAATGTATGAGTCTAGCCTAACCAGTTTGTAAATTGTTGTTTATATAACTGTAGTATTATATGTTGTTCAAAATACCACAGTTAAATTAAATGAATATATTATTAAATCAAAAGTAGTAAAGAATGTATTTTTTAAAAAAGTAGCTTTTTTTCAAATGCAAAGTTCTAGTGAATAATGTAAAATCTGTCTTCCTTCAAAATATTTTCTATTTGATTTATAGAAAGTGGAAGCTCTAAATGTGCAAATACATGCACCAGAGTGTTTTATTCCACTCAAAAAAAAAGATAAATTCCATGTGCAGATTATTTGTGAGTTCTTAAAAACTAAGTATATTGATTATTTATATTAATGGTATTATTTTTTATTAAAAACACATTAAAGAAAAATAGATACAAATATGAACACTGTTTTCTGCAATTTTACATAAACCTGATGTATAAACTAGTAAATCATAATGATTCATGGCATAACCTACCTTCAACAGCTGCCCATTTCCTGTCCCTAAAAATAAAACAATCTTCTTTAGAAGCACAGTGGCATAAACTGAAACCAAATTAAAGTGACTCAGAGAAGTTGAGTTGTTGATTGGCCATATAACTTTTATCTGAAACAGAATGAACAAAGAAACAAAACTTTAGAATGCATCATTACATCATAATTGAAAGAAGAAATATTCAGTAGCTGTCTGTGGGAAGATTAGTTGCCACATTATATATTTTGGGTGGTGTTTTATCTCAAGTAGGCTTCAGTACAGTATTATTAAATTGTTCATAAGGATTAATATAATATATATTTAATATATTATACTTTTTTAAAAAATCAGCATAATTAGATCAGAGAAAAATGAGAAACACATAACCATTTATTGTACAAAATACTGCACATATTTGAATTTTGAATTTTGAATTTTATTTTGAATTTTATTATTATTATATTTTGAATTTGAATTTTATTATATTTATACCCCGCCCTTCTCCCGGAGGACTCAGGGCGGCTTTATTTATGAAGAAATAGCCATAGCTCTTGGCACTTTTTTTCTTGATCATAAATTCAGTTGTATTTACCCATCCTAAACTAGCAGCAAGCATGTCCTTAGAAGCATCTTTTCTTAATTAATGCTAGCTAAGTGAATCCAAATAATTACAGGAAAACATTGCAAAAAAGAAGTAGACCACATAAAGAGCCACTTTGGTCTAGTGCAGTGATGGCGAACCTTTTAGAGACCGAGTGCCCAAACTGCAACCCAAAACCCACTTATTTATCGCCGGGTGCCAGGTGGGCGTGGCCCACTGGTGGACGTGGCTGTGGTGGTCATGACAGATTGGGTGGGTGTGGCCAAGGTGGCCGTGATCACCTCAATGTTGCTCGTGGGGAGGGATGCTTGTGGGGGCCAGGCAGGGTTGGGGAAGATCCAGGGGGTCTCTGGCAGGTGGGGCAGTGGACAGGAGGCTCGTGCTGCAGGGTGAGGCGAGGCAGGGCAGGGGTGCCATTGTCACAGGGCAAGGTGAGGCAGGGGCTGGGACGGCGGCTGCCTAACACCATTGGCCCCTGCACACAGAGGCCAGCATGGGTGCTGGGATACATCCGGCCATGTGGGACCTCTGCAAGTTAGCGGGCAGCTGGTTGAAGAGGGATGGTTGCCATCTCCAGGGCATGGCGTGCGTGCCCACAGAGAGGGCTCTGAGTGCCGCCTCTGGCACGCATGCCATAGGTTCGCCACCACTGGTCTAGTGATTAAGGCACCAGGCAAAAAAGCAGGAGATTGTGAGCTCAAGTCCTTCCTGAGCCATAAAAGTCAACTGTATGTCTTTGGGCCAGTCACTCTCTCTCAACCCAACTCATCTCACAGGTTCATTGTTGTGGGAAAAATAGGAGGAGGAAGGAGTATTAGATATGTTTGCCACCTTGAGTTATTTATAAAGCTAATAATATGGAGACCTAAAACATAAAATACAGAAAATGTGAAGGTCCAGATCACAAAAATACAAATATGTGTGAATTCCTTGCTCTCAATAATTTATTCTGTTTTGAAAGAAGATATTGTGTGATGGATAATGGCCATGTGGGGCATTCTGGACACTAGAATCCCAAACCATTCAGTAGTATACATTTATTTGTTTCCAATGTATGGGTCACTTTTTTAAAATTTCTTTTTTCTTATGATGCAGCTAAATTTAATATTCATATTATGCCCTCAGTGTTTGTATGTTGCTTTTTCTTTAATATTTCACGGCGTTATCATTTACAAGAAAGTAAGAAAAACAGGAAATCCTGTACAAAATCTTTCACCTCCTTTTTTTGAAATGCCTTTTATAATTTCATTTTATGTGGCTCTTTGTTTCCAAGGCTCATGGAATCATAATAGAAAACCTATTTTTAAAAGACAAAAATCCTCTATTATCTTTGGTTGGTATCAGTTCTGTATGTATTCCTTAAGATTCTATTTATGGTTCTGAATAATTATTTATGACAAATTTACTGTATTATTATATTTGTAATGAAGTTAATAAAAATCCTTCATATTTAACAGCACTATTAAAATTTGTCAGATGATTTTTTTACATTGCTGTAAGCCAAAGCGATGATCAATTACTCCAATCTCCTTCAGCCTGCTTTACTATACTTCAGTTTCCATAATTCTCAGTTGACACAGAATATTAATTGGAAAAAGCCGAATTAGATTATCTCTATATTGCCTATTATCTATTACCATTTGGCAAAGTGGTTTTCTGTCTATAACCAACTGACACAACTTGGTTTAATAGTTGTTCTTAAGCTGTCCTTCCAACATTGTTTGTGGTGTAACTATCAAGTGACATAGAAATATGCAATAGTGGCAAATATCTGTAGCTTGGGTACAACCAAGCTTGTGGGTTGGTTTCCAAATGTTTTGTTACCAGGGTAGGTAACATCTTCAGCAGAGTTTAGGGGTTGTCAGTGTCAGTGTTCTTCTGTTTATAAGGGCTTTGTGTGGTCAATAGGTCTTGTGATGAGTCAGGTGTGATTCATCAGTGGGAGTCTTGTGATGGGTCTTGTGATGGGGAGGTTACATCAGGTGAAGGTCATTGGTAGGTGAAATGCTGTGGTGGGGACTTGCTTGGGTTGGTTGAGGGTTGGTGCTTTCTCTGGTTGGCTGTGCAGTTGATTTGGATTCAGAGGGATTTGTAGGTTGATTGTAGGTCAATGTGTCTATGAAATTGCTTGTGGAGTGCCAGGAGCGTGGCAGGTGGTAGTGTGGCTGATGATTTTTGTATTGCTCCAATAGAACTGGTGCTGTTTGGTATCAGTGTGGGTAGAGATTAAGGATTTGGGATTGTGGCATTTGATTGCCAGCCGGTGTTTGGGGATCCTGGTTTTTAATTGATGTGATGTTTGTCCTACATAGAATTGGTTGCAATTGTTACAGTTGATTTTGTAAATTACATTGTTTCTTTCATCCTTCTGTATCTTGTCTTTGGTTCTGGATAATTCCTGGCAGAGTGTGGCTGTGAGTTTGTGGGCTGTTGCTATTCCTAGAGGTTGGAGAATTCTGGCTGTCATTTCCCTTTTGTGTGTGGTAGGGTTAGTTTTTGGTGGTAGTTGGTTGTGTGATGTATTGTGGTTTGGGTGGTGTGTGTCGGAGTATGAAGTTTTTGAATAGCCATTACGGAGAAAGACATCAAACAGCCATTTCTCTTCCATTTTTTTCAGTGTTGTGGTGCTGCAGTGTGTCCTGGCCCTTCTGAAGAAGGTCTGGACATAGCTCATTTTGTCTGTGGTGGGGTGGTTGCTTGTGAAACTGAGGATCTGATCTATGTGCGTGGGTTTGTGGTAGATGCGGGTTTCCAGTTATCCACGATCTAGTCTCCTCATGTCGATGTTGAAAAATGGGACTCTGGTGTCTGTTTCCTCTTAGAGTATGAATTTGATCCCAGGGAATATGTTATTGAGTAGGTGGTGTGTTTCTTCAATTTGGGAGCTTTTGATGATGACAAAAGTGTCGTTGACGTAGCATATCCAGAATTTTGGTTGGATGGTGGGTAGAGCTATGGATTCGAGTCATTGCATGACTGCTTCTGCTATTAGGCCTGATATGGGTAATCCCATTGGGGTACCTTGTACTTGCTTATAGATTTTACTGTTGAACTTGAAGTGTGTGTTGTGTGGGAAGTCAGCACTCCCAGAGAAGGAAATATTAAAAGGGCAGAATATATTTCCCTAAAGGATTTTAAAAGCAAAAACCAACCCTGCCCCCAAGTCTCTCGGTCCCAAGCAGAAACTAAGTCTGCAAAAATGCAGATGTGATAATCTTGTCAGAAAGATTAGAGTCAGGAAACTGGGATTAGGAAGAAATATCCCTAGAATCAACACCAAAAATCTAAGAGTCATCAGCCACAGCCACAGGGAAGCAGGATTTGACCCTTGGGACATAATAGGATTAACCCATCACCATCAGAATACCAGAAAGGCACACTCAGACTCAGGTCAAAATTCATGCCACAGGAACAACTCCAAACAAAAGGCTCCAGAGGGTATAAAAACCCACTCCCTACATGTGCTCACTCTTTTCTTCCAGAGCCATCTTAAAGGTTATCTTATCTTATCTTAAAGCAGTCGCCATGTTATTTATTCCCGGCTTGGACTGAACCATGATGAAGACTTTTCCTTCAACAATTTGGCACCCAGGATGGGACTCCAAGCTAACCTCTCCAATGGACAAGACTGGTAAGTCCCATCTTGCCGGCAGCAGACCCCTTGTGTCTGTGGATGGGTTTCCCAGGCCCTGCCCATGTGGAGCCAGGGTAGTAAAAGGAGTTTTGGGTTTGAGCTCAAGGGCTGCTTTGGAAAGAAGGTGAAGGTGAGTACTTCTAAATTTTAACTTTAAAGCCAGGGGAGCAAAGGAAATGTGTGTTATGTCTATGTGTGTGAGTGAGAAGACCCTTTTCCCAATCACAATTGGATTTTGCTCCCTCTGGCCTTTCCTAGCCGCAGAAAGGATCTGTTCAAGTGGCAGACCCTGGAAAGCATGGGGGTTTGGGCAGAGTGCAAGACCTTTTGTTAGGGAAAAGGGAGAGGCTGTGTGAGAATGGAATGGAATGAGTGAATGAGAGAATTGCATTTGGGCAACCAGCTGGTAAGGCCCTGTAAGCAAAGCTGTAGGAGGGGCTCATACTAGTGCACAAAGCACAGGTCCTCCCAGACTCCTCCTGAGTCTGAAAACTGAAGAAAGTGAGGAAGAAGGAGGCCGCATACCTGTCTGAGCCGAGGGTGGCAGGTCCTCCCCAGACACCTATTTGGTCTGCAAAGTGATGGCGGGACGGCAAGGATAGTGTCACTAAGAGTGGCTGGGCAGTGCTGCTAGGACCTGACTAAGCCAATTGAACCCCACATAGTAAGGGAAACACAGGTAGTTGTAGTTCGAGGGTCGGAATTAGGACAGAAACTATTAAAAAATGGACTTTGCTCTGGGTTTTGCTGGGAAACCAATTTGGCTAAATAAAGGTACTTAAAGGGAAAATAAGAAATAGTGATTCTCTCTCTCTCTCTCTCTCTCTCTCTCTCTCCAACCATGTGGTATGTTTAAGATTTGTGCCTTCCCTAATTTGAGTTAACTGAGATTTGTGGTGGGAATGACTAGGATGTGTAGAACTAAAAGTTCTGTTTCCTTTTCTGTTCTCTTGTCTTTGTGTGTATATGTATGGTCAAAGTCTTTGTGTGTGAGGTAAATGTGACTGTTAATTGTCTCTAATCCAAAGAGAAAAGAATTTTAAAATTTTGCTAGAAATTCTGGCTTAAAATAAGCCATCAAAAGAAAAATACCCTCACTCTTTTTGTCTGGCCAACAAACAGAGTGAAGAAAAATGTTTTTTCTTCCTTCCTTTCTCTCTCTGTACTTTTAAGAACAGCTCACAGTTAGCAGGAGGAAATGTTTTAAGTTCATCTGTTGGGAAAGTTTCACTCTTGCATTTACTTATGTGTTATAAATGGGTTTTATCTGTCTATCCCTTTCCTGAAACATGACCAGCATTTGTCAAGTTGCAAGTCCTTAAGTCCTAACATGTTGCAAATGTTCAGTTTAGAAGTGAGACCGCTCATTTATGTTCTCTTACCAGAATCCAGCTTTCTTTTGTCCTCATCTGTGTTGTCCCCATCTTATCTGTTTCTTTAACCACTGCAGTATTAATGCTTTTTCAAACTCTGTCTGCAAGCTACCCTCCCCCCAATTCTACTTCTCCTTTTCTTATCCTCTGTTCTCCATGCCTTTCTCTGCATCTCCTGGGAGAGTCCACCCAGAAAGGGGGGAGGAGATCTTGTTCTCATGTCTTTCAGCCCGACACAGATGACCCCCCCAACCTTTGGAAGCAGAGCACACTGACCCAGACGCTGCCTCCATCCATTGATTATGGAATTGGGTTTTGAACCCAGCCATTTACCAAAGAGCCACCATGTAACCAGAGTGGAACAGATTTTCCAAGTCCTACCATTCCCCCAGATGCCTTTGAAAGCTGCAGAGGACGGAAGGAATCCTGGAGCCATTGGTCCCCACGTGAAGCCTCAGAAGAAAACTAGGAAGACTATGGGGGGAGGGTGGAAACTCATTGTAAGGTTTTCATTCTTGCCCCATTTGTGTTGTAATTAAGGAATTGAATGTATTTATGGAGTAATGGCATTTGGGAATAGTTGGCACAGCAAGTACTGAACACCTTGGACTTCTGTCTGGTGGGAGGGAAAATTTGTCCAGATGTTTGTATTGCCTGTTTTGTAGAAGCAGCTACACACACACACACACACACACACACACCATTCATAATCACACTGAGTCTTTCCCCTCCACCTACCTTCAGTAAAGTTCCACAGGCTAATTTTTGCTCTATTGCACCAAAGCTTTGCATGCACAACTTCCTGAAAATTCCAAGGGGGAGGGAACTAGGCCCCCTCAAGTGATTTGCAATTCATATGCTCTGACTAGAGAAGTAGCAGGAAAGAGACCTCCAAACCTCAGCCATGAATATCTTGCACTGGTGGACTCAGATTGGAAGTCCTAGGGCTCACTATGTGCAATTTAAGAAAATTTAATAGCCTGGCTTGCATACTGGCTAACCTCAATTGGACATTACAAACCTGGATGCACTGAACTAAGAGTTAAGGCAGGAAACAACCCTTGAAAATGGGCAGCCAGTGACTATGTACTGAGGCAAACCATGGCTATGAAGAATTTTGGGAGGAATGTGCAAAACAAAACTTCTGCCCTGACTTTTAGAACTTTATGGGTTGGAAGCTCCCCTTTTGGGAGCCACTGCAGGGATCTTTTTCTGCTTGCCTCCATTAGTATCTTCTCCCTTTTTTGCATTTACAGTTTAAAGCTTGTTTACCAAGTCTTCCTGATCAGATCAATTTTAATCTTGTGCCAGTAAAAGTAGGTCATCCACACTATTATGGCACAAAGGAGGAATTTGTGGGAAGTCAGCCCCCCAGAGAAAGAAATATTAAAAGGGCAGAATATATTTCCCCAAAGGATTTTAAAAGCAGAAACCAACCCTGCCCCCAAGTCTCTTGGTCCCAAGCAGAAACCAAGTCTGCAGAATTGCAGATGATAATCTTGTCAGAAAGACTGGAATCAGGAAACTTGGATTAGGAAGAAAGATCCCTAGAATCAACACCAAAACTCTAAGAGTCATCAGCCACAGCCCCAGGGAAGCAGGATATGACCCTTGGGACATAATAGGATTAACCCACCACTATCAGAATACCAGAAAGGCACACTCAGACTCAGGTCAAAGTTCATGCCACAGGAACAACTCCAAACAAAAGGCTCCAGAGGGTATAAAAACCCACTCCCTACATGTGCTCACTCTTTTCTTCCAGAGCCATCTTAAAGGTTATCTTATCTTATCTTAAAGCAGTCGCCATGTTATTTATTCCCAGCTTGGACTGAACCATGATGGAGACTTTTCCTTCAACAGTTGAATCATAGATCCAGAAGTTTCATGATGGTTTCTATGGACATGGAGTTCTGTGGTGGCATCACCTTGTGGGTATGGTGTTTAATGAGTAGGTGGTGTATGGTTTGTTTAGCCATGGGTAGAGATTAAAGATTTGGGATCGTGGTGTTTGACTACCAGCCGGTATTCATGGATCCTAGTTTTTAACTGACATAATGTTTGTCCCCTGTAGAATTGGTTGCAATTGTTACAGTCGATTTTGTAGAGTACATTATTTCTTTTATCCTTCTGCATCTTGTTTTGATTCTGTATAATTCCTGGCAGAGTGTGGCTGTGGGTTTGTGGGCTATTGCTATTCCTAGAGGTTGGAGAATTCTGGCTATTTCCAACACCTCTTTTGTGTATGGCAGGGTTAGTTTTTGCGTGGTGGTTGATTGTGTGATGTGTTGTGGTTTGGGTGCTGTGTGTCAGAATACAATTTTTTTGGGATATAATCCTGGATATTTTAATTTTTGCTTTATATATGTTCAAAGAATCATTGATTGCAGAAAGATAGATTTAGAGATGGATGGATGGATGAATACAAAAAAAATTAGTTACAGTCTCAAGATATGTTTGCTGTCATTATTTAGTGAGACAACACAAAGAACTGAAAACATCGAGTTTTCATGTGGGAACTTTGCAGGGAATGTCAGCAATTGCGATCACATGACTGCAAGTCAGTCACCAAGCTCCCAGTTTGTGATTACATGACCACAAGAACACTGGGATGGCTGGAACTCTATCATAGGACCCACTCATGCAGGGCCATCATAATCGTGAATGGTTATTGGATGAATGGTCGTAACCTGAGGACCACTGGTGCTCTGATTTAGGAACACTATACCAAGACACACCTGGTGCTATCTTTATTGTCTTTTCTGTACTGGAGAAATGCATTTTATTTTCCTCAGCCTTTTAATGATCTGCTAATTTTACTATGGTATTTTTCTACTGCTTTTACTGTTATTGTTTTAATTACTTATTGTTTATTTTATCTTCCATATTATATTACAGTGTGATACTGTGATATACTTTGCTTTTACTAATGATGTTAACTTTCATTTGAATTTTTTTAATTTAGATGTTTAATAAAATGTAATAATAATAAAAAAGAGAATAAATATCACTAAATCAAATAAGAAACATGGCTAACAGCCTTATGATTCTATCTGTTCAATCCCTCCCCTTTTTTAATTTTCTATTTTAGGTAACAAATGACAATAGTACAGCACCAAATAATTTTGACCCATGTGATAAACATTTGCACTTTTACTTGAAAAGTGAATCAAACTATATATTTTCTATATTCTGTCATAAGGTGGTAATGTAACTAAGCATATACACATCTTAAGGTTTGATTAAACCTTTAAAATAAAAAAATATCTAAATTGTATGTTACCATTATAATTCCAAGTTCCTTTTTCCTTAAGTAATATCATATGATCTTTTGCAATATATGTTCAGTTAGTTAGACATTATTTTTTGCTGTTCACCAATGATACGTATTTTTAAAGCCCACTGCCTATAATGGAAATTTAAACATGTTCAAATCATTTCAACGGAAATCACAGAGGCTTGGTAATATTTAATATTGGGTGGGTCATCCTCAGGATTATATCTTCTTATTCTTTATGCATAAAAAACTCAAAGATCTGAACTAATTTTAACATTTCCTATATATGGAAGACTGTTAAAAATAACATTTTATTTAATATGCACCAGGTTAATCTACTCTGTAATTGTCTAAATTGCACTTTCAGCTCCTTTAGGTCAGGGCTTTTCAACCTTTTCACCCATTGTACCACTTTTAGGATATGGCAACATCTGAGTACCACCAGCAAGGTGTCAAAAACTTGATGACCAAAAAAAAAAAAGGAAAAAAGTGATAAAGTCGAGTGACAGGTAGTCCTCGACTTACAACAGTTTGCTTAGTGACTGTTCAAAGTTACAATGGCACTGAAAAAAGGGCCCCCCAAGCCACAGCCGAGCAAGACACCTGCCCGCCCAGCGGCGCTCTTCCTCCTGTCTGAGGTTTTCATTGTTGTGAGCATTTCTGTTGAGGATTGGCAGCAGGTGTGGGGTGGGGGGGTGTTTGGTTTTTATTTCCCCAATCTGCTGGGTGGTTGCAGCAGGTTTTGGTCACTTCACATGACCCTGGGACACTGTGAGCGTCATAAATATGAATCAGTTGCCAAGCATCTGAATGTAAATCACAAGATCCTGGAGATGCTGCAACATTCCAGCTGATTGGTGCTTCTTCAGGGCTCAGCAGAAGCACTAGGATCAGCGCCAAGCTCCAGCTGGAGCCTGGCACTGATCCTGGTGTTTCCACTGAGC
This sequence comes from Protobothrops mucrosquamatus, assembly GCF_001527695.2. NCBI lineage: Eukaryota > Metazoa > Chordata > Lepidosauria > Squamata > Viperidae > Protobothrops > Protobothrops mucrosquamatus. Next base: position 387,450 of record NW_015386141.1, read on the forward strand.
CCTGACAGCCCCAAAGAAGCGCCAATCAGCTGGAAAGCGGCACTGATTCTGGTGCTTCTGCTGAGCCCTGACAGCCCTGCAGCTCCAGCCATCTCTCGCTCAGGCTCGTGCAGTGCTGCCACCGGTTCAGCTCATCCCCCTCCCTCACTACTACTTTTCTAGGATGGTCACGTACCATCTGCCAGGTGCCAATGTACCACAGGTGGTACCCGTACCACTGGTTGAAAAGCCCTGCTTTAGGTGATGGAAAATTGAAACAGAATAATATTAAAATACAATCAATTATATATATATGGGAATAATTGCTGAAGGGAATAACAATTCTTCAAATGAAATTTGCAAAAACATGTCTACTAAAATTATAAGTCAATTTTAAGAATTGTGAAGATTTAAAAAAACAGAAATTGTATTATCACATTATGGAATACATCCCTTGAAGTTATTACTAAAACAATTGGATAGAATATTAAATTGTACAGTATTACTACACGCACACATTTGCTGAAAATTAAAAACAGGTGAGATCAACATGGGATATTGTCCTACAAAATGGCCTGAATTGCAGAACACGGAAAATAAAATTTGTTTAAAAATTGTACAATAGCTGATAGCTAATTTTAAACAGATTTTTACTAAATGTTTTTAAGGTAGTTACAAACAATGCATACACAATAATGAAAGAATGCAATAATATATAACCTACAACAAATTATCATTTGGATCTAAGATCTATTGACATATTTAAACATCTTAAAAATCCCATATAATTAATATTTCTAGATTTTGAACAGATTAAAACTGCAAAATACAAATACAATTAAAATTCAAAATTAATAAAATATCTAATAGATATATGCCATGCACCACAGATTCCAAAAGTTAAAATAGTCAACACAAAGTTGAGTTAAAAGGAGACTAGGAAACAGTATCTACTTCTGGGGTTGAAAGCCTGGAGCAAAGTCAGGCAAAAATTTTTTGATCTTGATGTAAAGAGGAATAAACACTTCAGATCTCTGCTACGATGAGGTTGTGGATCCACCTTTCATCAACCCCAAATACTTTCCCTGTATACTTTTACTCTTACTTAGGAGGGCACTCAAACTGACATGCCTGGACAATTTGCCCGCAAAGGTATTGACTAGGAAATTCAATAATATCCCCTGTCTGGAGCTCTTACACATACCGTATGCTCAGACAGATACTGAGATGGTGCTTTTGAAATGCCCTGTTATCTTCCAATTATAAATTACTTAATCCCAATAGGCAATAGTATGCTTCCTGTTAAACAGTTAGGATTACATAATTTCTAGGAAATTCTGGCCATAGCAATCACAGCAGAAACTGTTGGGTCTGAACATATTACTGTATGGGACATGTTAGCTTCTGCTTTGAACAGGCTTTTATTCAATTTATTTTTTATTTTGATATTATTTTCTTCTCTCTCTTGGTTTGACTTTTTTGAATATTATAACTTTTTAAAAATAAAAGAAGAGAATGAAAAATAAGATGAATTTACAGACTACACTAATCCATGATGTGATTTTCTTGTTTATTAGATGTTTATTAGATAAGTAATACAGCCAACTACAATTTTAATTGAAATATGTTAAAACAATGATTAAAATAAATTATGACTCAGTATTGTATGTGGTTATTTAAGTTTATCCAAACTATGATTAAGTATGGTTACGGATATGTGAATTATTTGCATGCAAACCACAGTGCACTACAATTGGTCTCAGCCAGCAGTTTAAGGTCAATGTTAAGTAGCAATAAGATAACAGCCAGCTAAACTGTGCTGCATTTTCAGTATGACTGAATATTCCAGCACAGCTTTCTAGTAATTGGTGAATAGATAAAGATTGCACATCACAGTTCAAAATGGATATAATCTTTGATGACATCAAAAAGCAGCAAGAGACCCAGAAAAATAATGGGATTGCATTTCTTTTCCCCATTCGGTTTATTTGGTTTTTGGCAGGAAAAATGTTTTAGCGCCCAAACTGAAATGTATTCAGGAAGAAAAAGTCAGCCCAAAGACCCTAGCCTTTGCCGTTAGTCTACAACAAATGCTTAGCCGAAAAAGAGTCTTTATCATTAGCCTACACTATTATATTTTTAGAGCCCTATGGAGGTTCATGTCTACAGGAATGATTGCATTACTTTTAAGGATGGAAGGAATGGGAGGATTTCTTCTTTTTGTGGGATGTGGCAACTTCTTGGATCCAGCTTTCTATCAAAAGTGGATAAGGACACGTAATATTTCTCTCTTTCCAACACTTCCCTTTTTAAAGGGTCTTTAGTGCTGAGCTTGGTTGTTTTCTTGCAGACATTTCATTACCCAAACTAGCTGACATCATCACTGCTAGCACTGATTATGTTACTTAGTTTGGGTAAAGAAACATCTGCAAGAAAACATCCAAACTCAGAGAGCACCAAAGACCCCTTATTTCAACCCTGAATTACAAATGTTCTCCTTCATTGCTTCCCCCCTTCTGTCTCCCATTCTTTTTCACATCTTTGTTTCTCTCTCCCAAGAAAAAGACTGCAGGAAATTAACAAGACACTAAATATCTGGATTTACAGCACCTTTTGCAGGGAGTATTTAAAACTAGGCCAATTGTCACAGGCTGCTCAGAAAAGATCACCCATCCTTTGAAAAACATGTGAACTTAAGATTCATAATTATCATCACACAGATTAAACTAGGCAATGAACTCTTACTAAATATTTTTACCACTGCCATTCTAAATGATGTTATTACGTTGAGTTCACAAGTATACCGAAGAATAGGAGCAATATAAAAAGTCACTTGAAAGTTTCCAATCTATTATTTCATTCTGCAACTGAAGATTATTACCGCAATGTCAGCTATATCAGTCAAGACCCCAGCAATCCTAATGCCCAGTGAAATTGATCAATACATTAGAACTCCTAGCTTTCCACTATCAGAGAAAACTCCTAGCTTTCCACCACTGTTTTCAGTCGAATTGAATCTGGATGTGGATGAGCGCTATTCATTGGTGGAAAGATTAGATATAAAATAATTGTTCCCCCTTCACACAGCCATAAAAGAAGTAATGATACCTTTATATGAGGGGACTTTGGTACTAGTGCTAGTCCTGATGATGGTACCTAGTTTGGGTAATGAAATGTCTGCAAGAAAACAACCAAATTCAGAGAGCACCAAGGACCCCTCATTCAACCTAAGCTACAGTCAATTCTCCTTTAAAGCATCTCCAAATCCCAGAGTCTCATACCACCAGCTTTCTTCTCGTTGCATAAGCATTCTTTATCTACTTTTTTTTCACTGAAGCCAATGGAAAGGAAACAAGAACAATGTGGAGAAACAATTAAAAATCTGAAATAACTTTTGACTGCTGTATCCCATCAAATACAGTAGTGAATCACTCTTTCAGAAACCAGGCTAAACTGTCCTTTTAGTTTTGGCTTCCACTGTGATCTGCTTGCTAAGGCTGGAAGGCTATGCCTTTTTGGGGCGAGGAGCAGTTTGCCAAAATATTCTATATCTTTCGGGGGGTCCTGCCTCTCATAATTACATAGCTTGCAACAACTAAACAAGTCGACCCAAAATATAGCTGATTTAGCGAGGGATCTAGCCAACAAATAACCCAAGGTACTCACACACGTGTCTGGAGGTTCGGATTCCGAATGGAACTCGGAAGTGGAGGGCTCGCTGAAGCTGCAGCTTTTCGCATTTTCCAGCAGCTCTTCGAGAGCAAAGATGCAAAGGCTCGTGGAAGTCGGCGTGGCGGGACCTGAGGCTGAGCCGAAAATCCCGGCCCAGAGCCCGCGTTGCTCCAGGTACGCCGAGGAAAGAACTTTGGTCTCGCTGCCGGCGCCACATCGCAGGAGCTGGCTATTGTGCTGGAAGGCGTTTTCCTTATAGCGGGCGATGAGCATCTTGGCCTCCGTGTTTCCATTGTTATGCCAATAAGGGAAAAAGAAGTGCTTCTGCCAGCGAAAGGCATCCTCGAAGTGCAGGTTGTACACCTCCTTCATGGACACCTGGCTGTTTTCGTCCACTCTTTTCTCGCGTACTTTGATGAGGAAGACCGCCTTGTTGGCGAGGCTGGCCGAGGGATCATCGAAGCACTTGTTTAGCTTGTGGGTCGTGGCCACGACCAAGGACCAGTCTGAGCAATTGTCGCAAAACAACAGCCCGGCCGCCGCGCCTTTAGGCGCGTAGGTCACCAATTCGTCGCCCAACTTCTCCGGGGAGCTCCCATCGGTGAGGTTTTCGACGTAGCAGACGCCTCGCGGCTGAGTCCAACAGGTGAGCAAGCGGTCGCGACCGAAGGGCAGCAGCAGCTTGTTGACCGAGGCCACCGGCTTCCCGCAGGAACTGCCCTGCGGCTCGCAGTAGCGCTCCTCCTTCCACGCCAGCGAAGGCGCCACTTCGTACCAGCAGTTGCCGCTGGCTACTAGGAAGCGCTCCCCGCTCACGGCCAGGTTAGCAACGGCACGCGGGAACTCGAGGGGCCCATTCCCTCGGGCCCCCGCAGCAGCCCAGGCCAGCAGCAGCAGCAGCAGCAGCGACGGTAGCGGCGGCGGCGGCGGCGGCGCGGGCAACGCCGAGCTCCCAGGGTCACGGCGAGCCAGCTGCCTTCTCGTGCACCCCGGTCCTCGGGCCATGGTCCCCGCTCTTCTCCAGCTACCTAGGGCTCCTCGGCTGGCGGGAGAGGCTCTGGTACGTCCGACATGCCAGCAGCTGCAGCCCCGCCCCACCCTTCGAACGAGAAGGGAACCGCTCCCGCGGCCGCCCTTCCCCCGCTCTGTGGTTTCCTCTGTGCCTCAGCTGCCTCGCGCCTCACCAGTTCCCCTTTTCTCCTTGGGAGCTGGGAAGCCCGCCTCGCCTCCTTCCCTTGCGCACGCGACCCCGGCCCTCCCGCGCCAAAGGTGCTCCCTCCCTCCCTCCCTCCCTCCTACTGAGGGCGGGCCCGCTGGGGCGCTCCACGTGCTTGTCGCTTTTCCCCCCTAACCCTCCAGATGTCACCCAGGCGGGAATCAGGCTGCTGCAGATGTGTGCCATTCTCCTGGCGGGGCTGAGGCCAGCTGGTTATTTAAGTTGCGTGTGCGTGTGCGCGTATGAATGGATGGGTGGGTCTCCGAGCTGGTGCCAGAAGGTTCAACCCTTGTCCTCGGCCTCCGCTCCGCCCAGGCCATGGCGGCGCGAGGTCCCCTTCTAAAAGCGTTCTGCAGCTGACTTTCCGCCTGTAGCCGTTTTTTCTCTAGCAAGTTACAGCACCAAACAACCACCCCGTGGTGCGTGATAACAAGCAGGCTTGATCGACCCTCAATAGACCTATGACTTCAAATAACCAGAGACAAAATGGCCCAGGTGGATGAAAGCTGTTTCCAGACTTATATGGTAGAGCAGTGATGGTGAACCTTTTAGAGACCGAGTGCCCAAAAACTGGCCCCGCCCCCACTCCACTCCCTGTCCCGCCTGCCTGCAGGGCCACTCACTGCCTCCAGGGCCTGCTGCAGATTGCCCAGGCAGCCCAGCAGCGCCATGGCAGCCATGCCCTCTGCCTGCGCCCTGCAGCGTCAACTGTGCGGGATGGGGCGTGAGGGCAGAGTCTTGTCTATGCTGCCTGGCTGCCATGTGCTTGGCTGCGCTGCTCCATGTGGGCCACGCTCAGGGGTGATTCTCCTCTGGGGGGGCTGCTGGTGAGGGGGTCATGGGGAGGCGAGGCTGGGGCAACGGCACGTGTGCCCACAGAGGGCTCCGAGTGCCGCCTCTGGCACATGTGCCATAGGTTCGCTACCACTGTGGTAGAGAATCCTAGAAATAAGGCTTCTAGGGGAGCTTGGAGATCTTTAGTTTAGTACAATTCTCTGCTCAGAGCAGGAATATACTACTACAGCAGATGGCCGTTCCAGCCTTGGTTCAGGCACCTCCAGTGAGACAGAGTACACCTACCCAAGCACTCTCCCCCCCCCACCATTGAGCAGCTTTTTTCATTACATTTTTCCCCCATGCCCAGTTGAAATCTACCCTCTTTTCCCCCCTGACTTCTGGAAAAACTCTGAACAATTCCAGTCTATCTTCCACAAGACAGGCCATCAGATATGTGGAAACAGCTATTACATTTCACTGCTGTCTTCTCTTCTATAGTACTGCACAGGCTAAACATACCAAATGACTCCAACTGTTCTTGTAAGTTTCCTTCTTGTCATCTTGGTTTCTATTCTGTGGACATCCTTCATTCTGTCAGTGTCTTTCCAAAATGTGCCCTGCACTAAATGCAATATTCTAGGGGCATTCAGTTGACCAATGCAGAATACTGTATAGAAGAATGTTTCTTTCTTTAGATCTTGACACTAGACATCTGTTGATACAGGCCAGAATTACATTTGGTTTTCTTGTAATTATTTCACATGTTGGGCTCATGTTCAGATTTTGATCCTTCAAGAATCCTCAACCGTTTCTGCATGATGTCTGCTCAATATGTCACCCCATTCTATTCCAATGGCTTTGATTTTCATACCCAAATATAGAACTTTGCATATTCAAGGGCAAATTGAAACTTATCTTGCCACTTTTCTACCCATTTTTCCGGTGTATCAAGTTCTTCCTGATTCTTCATACTGTCCTTCAAGATGATGCTGTATCCCCTTACCTCCATATTAATTTATGAAAAATTGTTAAACATGATTTCCAGTTCCAAATCCAAGTAACTTACAAGTATGTTGAACAATGCAGGCCTTATAACAGAAACTTACTGTATGCTACTTATTCCTTGTTTCAGCTTTACACAGTTCCATTAATGTGCACTTATTGGGTATGTTCATTCAACCAGTTCTGAATCCATTTACTGATAGCATAGTCTAGCCCAAAATTTTCCATCTGGTCTATTAGCATCTTATGGGAGACTGTTGAATGCTTTGCTAAAGTCAAGATACATTATGTTCACTACATTCCTATGATTAACTAAACTGATGATTCTATCAAACAGGGAGATAAAGCTAGTTTGACATGACTTGTTCTTGATACCTCTATGCTTGTTCCTGCCAAACAATCCATTTGTTTTCTAACCTTGGCAAAGTTTGTAGTGTGTACTACAGTAGGTAGCAATAGAACTTAGACTTATATACCTCTTCACAGTGCTTTACAGCCCTCTCCACGTAGTTTTGCAGAATCAGCATATTGCCCCCAACAATTTGGTTCCTCATTTTATCTACATCAGAAGGATGGAAAGCTGAATTAAACTTGAGTTGGTGAGAATTGAACTGCCGAACTGCAGGTAGCCGGCCTAAGAAGATATAATACTAGTAGAGGTAATCCTTGATTTACAACAGTTTGTTTAGTGACCATTCAAAGTTACAACAGCAAAAATGTTACTTATGACCATTTTTCATAGTTATGGTCTTTGCAACATCCCTATGGTCACATTATCAAAATTCAACGCTTCATATTTTTGATGGTTGCAGTGTCCCAGAGTCACATGATTCCCTTTTGTGATCTCTGATAAGCAAAGTCAGTGAGGAAACAAGATTCACTTAACAACTGTGTTACTAACTTAAGAACTGCAGTGATTCACTTAACAATTGTGGCAAGGAAAGTCTTAAAATGACTTAACAAATGCCTTGCTTAGCAACAGAAACTTTGGGCTCAGTTGTAATCATAAGCCGAGGACTATCTGTACTATTACTTGAGGAATTGTAATGTAAATTTCATTTGTCAAATTTAACTACCTTAACTTCAACTGCTATTTTAACTATCTAAAGTTAAAATAGCTTTTTTGATGTCCAATGAGAGGCTAGCAGTTCTAAGTGCTTCACCAGTACTAGAGGATTTAACATTCCTTTATAAAAATATATATCTATAAAGCTGCACTCAAATAACAAAGCACAGCTTTTAACACTTTAATTTTTATTGCTAAAAGAGAACTCAAGGCTGCCTCAAATATGGAGGATCAGATAAAGATAACAACCTACAAAAGCAATGAAATAACAGTTTACTGAGGCAGATATATCCCACAGTTGGCTACAATGAGGAAACAATGATTGATTCATTCATATTGATTCTCTTTTTGTGGGGAGTTACTGACATATTAATTTCTTTATATGTATAAAAAATTGGGAGTGAAAGGTTCTTTCTCCTACAATGTGGGGCTTTGCACAGTTCAGTATTCTCCATTTTTATTTAACATCTACAGAAACCGCTGGGTGAAATCATCTGTTACCATGGAGTAAGATGATGATACTTAATTATATCCCTCTGCCCCTGGCAAACTAAGTGATGCTACGGATGTCTTGTCCTGGTGCCTGGAGCTGTGGGGGTCTGGATAGGAAACAACAGGCTTTATCTGAATCCTGGGAAGACTGAATGGCTCCGGGTTTTGGAGCCTTTTGGATCTGGGACTTTACTATTTTTGGTGCTTGATGGGACTACACTACCTACTGCACCATCTGGGAGTCCGTTTGTAGAGCCAATAAGAAAACATTTTCTGGATCATTCTCTTGTTTGTTATTTGTATTTCCCTTTTTATTTTTAAAACTTCAGCCAGGTTTGTTTGTACAAGTCCAATAAAGTGTCCTTTTCCAAATCATTATATTGGCCTGTCATTTCTGGTTCCACTTTCTGTCCTTTCTGTCTTATCAGACAAAATTTTCTCCACAACTGTCATTTTCTCATTAACATATTTTGAACATAATATATCCATCTAGTCCAACATCATTAACTGAAACCATTTTTATTGTACCTACTAATTTCTAGCTCTACTCTTCAAATATCTCCTTTAATATTTCCAGTGTTATGGTTATTTTTTTCATTTTGAACAGGCTTGGATTTTTTTCTATTTGGAACCTTTAGTCCTCACTAGTGTCCAGTTTCTAAAATTATAAAGCTTATGTTATTAGCTTAGACTATGTTATTAGCCTAAGATCAGGTTCCCACAAGAAGCTATGGTTTGGGTTAATTCCAAAATCTTATAGTGAAAGTCAATATTCCAAATTTAACTGAATTCTTAGTCTGTTTATAACTTCTTAGATCAAAATTTTATTTAGCTTTCTGCTGTATATTTCAAACTCTTTAAGCTCGTAAGCTTATAATTATTTTTTCTTTTGTTCAGAGCTGAAACTCAGCTCACTTAGCAACTTTTTAAACTTGTTATTCTGATGGTTTCTAATAACTTTTCGATGATTAGATAAGGAATTTCTGAAAATGATTAGAAATCGAGGCTTGCAAACTTAGTGTCCTTTGCTCTGATTGTGAGCAAGATGGCTAATCCCTTCATCTCCCAGGTACTCAAACCTGTGGAAGACTGCTATCCTGCATCTCCTTACAAGGAGCAGCCATGTGGAGTCCACATGGGTGACCTTCCATCCTCTCCTCTAGAGAGGTTCTGAAAAGTCTACTCACTGTTCTTTGGTCTTTGCTACACTTTTTGGTTATGCTTTCACAGAGTCATTTTCAGTTTACCATGCCTCTCGGAGAACTCCCACACAGTGTCTGAATATCTTTTCCAAAGCACAGCAAACGGGGGCAGGGAGGAGGTCCTGCTTCAGGTTTCGTCAAATCAGTCCCCCCATTACATTTGATTTAGTCTGCATTTTAAAAAAATCTGTACAGATGCCATTTTAATAAAAGGAAGTGCTATTATCAGCACATATAGCCTTGTATAAAGCAGGGGTGTAAAACCACCCAACGAGTTCAATGTATTTGTCAGTACAATAGAGCCTCAGCAGCTGTTATATTCCTTCTCCTTTCTCTGTTAACAGATGCTAAAAATACAAAAATTAAAATATTATAAGACTAATAAATTCCAAGCATATATTTTGTTGACATAAGTCTATTAACAGTTGTTTTGCTTTTTCATACTTCTTATGAATCTTAAAAGTATACTGTCAAAATGTGCAAACCACAACCCAACAGTTATCACCATCTGCTCTGTCGACACCAAAGCCTGTGGGAGTGTGATTAAAACTACCAAGAGAAGTAGATTTCAATCATCTATTCAGCAGAAGAAATACAAATCAGAATCTAGGCAAGCTTTCTGTGAGTTGATGCCCTCTAACATATTCAACCACAATTTGAATTCCTAACTGGTCAATAACATAGTCAACAATTCTGCCAGCTGAAAATTGTGACTGCAATGGTCTGCCATATGTAGAACCAGTGGAGCGGGACAGTGAAATCAGAAATTTAGACCACAAGTGTTACAATTTATGCCATGTCTCTTTTATAATAAAAATCAAATTCTGATTGTAACAAAGAAGGTACTGATTCCATTCCTAAAGTATTGCTAGGACAATTTCCCTTTACTTGGAAAAGCCAAAACAATGTAATAGGATTCAGATTGTCTCAAATTCAATCTCATTCTTAGCAATCATATTTATTCTGAAATACGTAATAAGTCCCACTGAAGCTGATGGGATTCATTGTCACGCATGCATGGTTAATATAGTGATATATTTCTTTTGATGCATATGTGGGTATGTGTGTGTGTGTGTGTATGTGTAAGAGAGAGAGAGAGAGAGATTTTGATTTATCTTTCATCAGAAGGTATCAAGTTCTATAGAACTTCAAAACTTTTTTCATTTTGCATATTCAAACTGGAAAAAATATTTATAAACCTCCTACTGTTTCCTCCTTTCTCTTCCAGGTTCTAACTGAACAGCCTTTTCCTTTTCCTGGAGCTTCTGTAGATACAATTCATAGAACTACAAGTTTGGATTTCAACAATTAATTTTCACTCAAATCGCTGATTCATTTTTATATCATAGTAACACAACTCATTTACAAAGCAGGGAAAATAATGTGTGGCAGGAATTGCAATTTTCAAAATATAAATAGCATAATATGTTCACACCAGAAGCAAAGTGTGCAATGAACTCCTATAAATCATAAATTTAGGTTCATACATTTTTAATTAAATGTTCCTTTCTTATTGTATGTTACTAGACTTGACATTTGCCCCATGTTGTAATTCATGTATCTTATAAGCTACTTCTGAGGTATATATGGATTAAAATCTTGATAAAAACAAATATTTAAAAAATGAATAACATCTTGGCAAAAGAACTCTTTTTACCAAATTCCCAAATACTGTGTCTTACTGTATCATCCCACAACCACACAGGAAAATGTAATTCCTTGTGTATTGGATAGAAGGGCCTCCAATAACAGGAGCATTTTAAGCCGCCTTTCCCTATTGATTTGAACAGTTAGGCAGATTTATATCAGGAGAAACTGAACTGCAGATAGGCTGTTTAGTGCTTTAGGAATCAAACCTTGAATTGTGATTAGAAGGTGATTGGTAGCCAGTACTGATCTTTCAGTGACGAATTATATGAACCCTGAACCGTATTAACTACATTTTACATGCCTGAAATTTCTGAACATTTTTCAAAAGCAGCCACAGGTACAATGCAATAATTAAGACAGGTGAGAACCAAAGCATGGATAACTGTCACAAAGTCTATGGGTAACCCTCGACTTATGACTACAATTGGGCCTGAACTTCCATCATTAAATGATATGATCATTAAGTGAGTCACACCCGATAGAATCCCCTAGGAAGGTCATAAATGGTGAGACTTATGGTAAAATAGTATCTTTCAACCTGGGTGAGCCTACCCTCAAGGAGGAGCTAGAAGCAGAAGGTCATGTCTACCATTGAGTTATATATTTGCAATTGAAAGAAAGATTCAGGTTAGATAAAAAAATCATGGGTTTAATTTTGTTAAAAATGAATTGGAAAGCCTACTGTGTGGTAGTGATAAACATATTGCTAAAGTTTACAAAATATTATTGAATTTAACTTTGGAAAACGAACAAGTAAAACATTCTATGATTCAGTGGGCAAGGAATTTGGAGTATAATATAATGCTTGAACAATGGGAAAATATGTGGAATAAAGGATTAAAATTTACATTAAATTATAATCTAAAAGAAAACTTTTACAAGATGATGTACCGTTGGTACTTAGCACCAAACAAGTTATCAAAAATGTATAAAGGTATTTCAAATGAATGTTGGAAATCTAAAGGCAAAAGGGGGACGTTTTACCATTTATGGTGAGCATGTGATAAAGCAAGAAAATATTGGAGTAGGATTCATAAGTTAATACAGAAAATTCTTAAACTAAATATAGAAAGAACACCAGAGACTTTTTTCTTGGGGCTAAAGGACAAAGACCTGGAAAACAAATAGGGAACTTTGATGTTATATATGTTGATAGCAGCAAGATTACACTCAGAAATGGAAGATTACATCAATTCCTACAGTGGAGGAATGGTTACAAACACTGATGGAGATAGCAGAGATGGTTAACTGACTGTACTGATTAAATAAAAGAATACCAATACTTTTATTGCCGCATGGAAACCGCTTCTAGATTTTGTGTTTGAGATGGAAAAAAAATGAAATTTTGATTGTGGCCTTTACCAATTAGATAGATTTGATGTTATTGAAATTGCTAGTTTATATTATTTTGTAAAAGTAAAAAGTTGAGGTTTGAAGTTGATAGTCTATTGCACCAAAGGAAGTCAGAAGTCAATGCCTTTCCCCCCCTTTTTTCTCCCTTACCTCACTTTTCTACTCCCTTTTCCCTTCCCCATTTTTTCCGCTATTTATGTTGTATTTCGATTGTATTGTATATTATAAACTAATAAAACTTTGTACAGGATAAATGGTGAGGAGATGACCCTGGACACTGCAATTGTCATAAATTTAAACCAGTTGCCAAGTGCCTGAGTTGCTTCACATGATTGTGTGGGGTTTTAAGTGTGAGGACTGGTCATAAGTCATCTTTTTCAGTGCTGTTGTAACTTTGAACAGTGGTTAAATGAATGGTTGTAGGTTGAGGACCACCTGTAGTTAGCTCCAAAAGGACTGCAGCGGGTGCACTAGTTGTAGTTGTGCAGATATGCTCCTCATAACAACTGCCACCAGGAACTGTTAAGGATTAAAAAATCAGGCAGCACCTTTTCAGATCAACAGGAAGGATAACCCCTTTGAAAACTACATGAAAGCTGCAGTCCACAAACCTTATGCATTTTTTATGAACCTTTTGGTCTAAAAATGAGCTACTAGAGCAGTGGTTCTCAACCTTTTTAATGCCGCGACCCCCAACCGGTCGTAAGTCGACTAAACCGGTCGTAAGTCGAGGACTAAACCGGTCGTAAGTTGAGGACTACCCAACCGGTCGTACGTTGAGGACTTTTCCTGCCCGGGAGCGCCACGCATGCGTGGTTCCGCCCCCTGCGCCGGCCGAGGCATAGCTGGCAAGCGGCAGAGACGGAGCAGGCTAACCACCAGCTGGCCCAGCTCAAGGGAGGTAAGGCACACGCCGGAAAAGGGGAAAAAAAATGGCGGACAGCCTTGCTTGGCGACACCCGTGAAATGGTCAATCGACCCCAAATGGAGTCGCGACCCATAGGTTGAGAACCGCTGTACTAGAGCTTTCCCAATATTTGGATACCATAGTCGTCCTGATACAAAATCTACAACTGAATCAAAGAATGCTCCCAAACCTACTTCTTTTGAAGAAATATAACAACATTCAGAGCAAACTTCACCAAAATGCCAAATATTAGTTTTACTTCTTACCATAGTACCACCATCCTGTCTGGATTTAATTTCAGCTTGTTCAGCTTGAGAGTAAAATGGGGCAATCTGGAGGCTTTCTCCTTGTATTCCTCTGCCCTGGCAGACAGATTTGGGAGAGATCATCCCCCATCTTCAGCCAGGGCTTTGTAATATAGGCTAGATAGTGCAGAATCAAATCCCAAATAACAGAAGTTTTGTCAACAAATGACTTGACATTAAAAATACCTTTATTTTTCCCCAAATTAATTCTTTTGTTATGCAGTGCAAATAAGACCTTTAGACTGAAGACTCTTCTTGGACTTTCTTAGGGTTTGTGCCTCAGTCTCCTGTTTTCTAGCCCACTACTTTTAACCACTATACTTTAAAACATAAATATACTATTTACAGCCAATGCCAACATGAAGCTATGTGAACTTGTGAGCATTTTTTAATCTTTTGAGTATATACTATTTTAAGTGCTGTCTCCTACCAGAGGTTAATAATCATCAATGTCATTTGTTTTTTTGATGTCACTGAACAAGGATATTAATGTATATCAAACAGTGTATGTAGATTTTTCAGCCAGAATATACTGTATACCACTGCCAGTGCTTTAGTTCTCATAACATTTTCTTGTATATATGGTTGATATTTCTCATTGCATGTTATGTCTTTCAAATATTCCTATTTCCTATATTTTGTCACAATATCCATATCTTTATCCATCCTTTGGGGGAACTGTCTCATTTAATTCAACCCATAATATTAATCTTCTCTACATCCACATTTCAAAGGGTTCTACTATCTTGTTGCTTGACTCATTATCCATACTTCTAATTTACATGATAGAAATGGGAAGACATAGCAGCCTACATTTCACAACATTCCAATTTTAAATCTCAATAGCAAATAAGTTTCCTTTTAAAAAAAACTACTTTATCCAGCTCCTTATTTCCCTACTGTCTATTTAAGTTTAAAATATAGTCAGGGCACTTACACTGTACTCATACTACTAGTTTTCCTGCTAGAATAATACTTGGTTCAAGGATTTTGTTTTTAATGATAACTATTATTTTTTCTTCTGCATTTATATTTAGCCAAAATATTTATTCAGTGGATATATATGATTAAATTTTCAGTTTTGTAAATCTTGCTTACTATTTGCCAATGTATCATTTCTTTAGGCATATAAGATGCTATGTTAGTATTTGTTTAATAATGATGCTGTGCTCTATCCTCTTATCACAAAAGAGGTATTCCACAAATGATATTCTTATTTGTACTTTTTCCTGCAACACAACCTCCATCTATGCTGTAGAACAAAGGCCATTTCACCAATGTCATTGAAAGTGAGAAATATGTCAAGCAAGGCTGCATATTGGCCCTACTTTTATGCCATTTGTATGTCAACTCCATAGTGGCCCATCTTCCCCACACAGACTTTTACTTCCCAAAACTTGCTAGAAGACATATCTCTGTTCTAATCTGTGCAGATAATGCATCAATACTTTCAAGACCTATTGGCCTTAAAAGACCACTGAGAGTAGTAACACAATACTGCAAAGAAGATCAGCTGGAATTCAGTTATCAGAAAACTAAAATCATGGCATTTGCCAAAGGACTCAGGAGCCATTCCTGAGCTTAGACAGCCACAAAACAGAGCAGGTCTACCATTTCATATATTTGGGAGTAAAATTTCATCCCCAACCCCAAGGGTTTACATTGCTGAAAATGCATAGGAGAGTTCATCTGCCATCCTTAAATTCCTTAAGACAAGAGTTGGCCAATGCATACCTGCAGTTCTCAAATTATTTGAAGCCAAGCCAATGGCACAGCTTCTTTTTGGTGCCCAGTTGAACTTCTCCTCCACTCTGCATTATTACAACTCATAGAATCATGTAAATATGAGAGAAAGAGAAATCAATTTTTTTTAAATCAGATCTTCAAGTCCCTAATTGTGTCTCTAATGCCACACTGTGATTAAAGACAGACTTCTTGAAAGTGGAAGCTAGAGAGTGGGTGACCATACTCAGCTATTGGCTCAGACTCTTCTCAGCTGTGAATTCTGAATTTTGTGATATGGTTTTTTTAATATAGTTTTATATGGTTTTTATTATTTTAAATTGTTTTGCAGTTTCACATTGGTTTTAGCTGTAAGCTGTCAGAATCATGTACTGAGATGGGAATAGAAATGTGCTAAATAAATAAATGTCAAAGGTGATAAACTGCATAGATGTTCTGGTTTATTAAGTTCAAGTTAATTTAATTAAAGTTTTCTAGTTCAACAATTAGAAAAGGTGCAAATCAGGGCAGCCAATTACTTAGAGGCTAGAGCAGCTGTCTTCTGAAGAAATATTACCACAATGGGAACTTCTTAGCCTAACCGGAAATAAGGGATATTATGAAATAGATGTAAAAGGTCATGTGTGCCATAGATAATGCAGGGAGAGAGTTTTTCTTCCTCTTTCACACTGCTAGAACTTGATGCCATCCAGTGAATATGGAAAAATTCAGGGCTAAGAGGTATAAATATTTATTCAAAGCACACAGATAAATGGTGGAATTTCCTGCCAGCTTGTAGTAATGGCAGAAAATTTTGAAAGTTTTGAAAAGATACTGGACACCTTTATGGACAATCAGGTTATCAATAGCTGCTAATACAGATAGAGTTTTATTTCCTTTCCGAATTTTAACACATTGTATGGTATAAATACCTGTTGTTGAGAAGTCCAAGCATCTGTGTGACACAAGAGAATGGATTCCAGGTGTGTCTGGGGTAGTGTGGCTCAAAAGTTCAAGATGACAGCCACAACCATGTGATCAAAGCCCTATACCAGACATGTCAAACACAAGGCCTGCAGACCGCATCCAGCCCACGATTGGCCGATGTTTGGCCCCTGGGGATGCCCTGGAGATGACAAGGGACTGGCCTCTGCCGCCATGGCCCGGGCCCCACCCAGCCAGACATCCACCAAGGCACATGCACAGGAGGCGGTGAGCGCGCAAGGCCCGATGGCGTCCAGCAGCAGGGGCTGCGTAGCTCGCTGTGAATACCAGGCCAGCCCTCCAGCAGCAGCGCTTTGGCGGCAACAGCAGCAAGTGGAGTTGGGGGGGCACATGATGCAGACTGCTGGACACGCCTACTCCATGTCATCTCTTGGAGACCAGGTCACCACTGGTCATTTTCTCAGCCCCTGCGTGGGTCTTGCCCTTGGCCTGTGGATGGAGTGCATTCCCATCATGCACCGTGGTACCTGCTGCAGCGGCGGCTGCCAGCTGCTCGCACATGTCCATTAGGCCACCGCTGGGAGCTGCAGGCCTGTCCAGCATGAAGGAGGCAAAGCAGTCAGCTAGGAAGCCCTGAGTAGAGGTGGTAGAGCACATCCAGGGCCAGCAGGCAAAAGTCTACCCCAAGTAGGGGAAGCCGAATCCCCATCGGAGCCATGGCTGCCCAGGCCCAGCAGAGATGAGAGGGAGACATGCAATCCTGGCTGGGACTGGGCTGCCAGGACACCGATGGGGATCTGGCTTTCCCCGCTCGGGGTGGCTTTTTGCTTTCTGGGTGTGGGCATGCTCTAACACCTCTACTCAAGCTTGCTAGCCGGCCACCTCCTTCATGCTGGGCAGGGCTGCCACTCTGGGTGGTGGCCTAATGGAGCTGCATGAGCTGCTGGTGCCAATGGCCCGAGGCAGAACAAGGTGCATTGGGTGCGCAAAAGGAGCAGGCTCCATGCACGGGCCAAGGGCAAGATCTGTGAGGGGGCCAAGGAGGAGACCAGCAGCGACCTGCTCTCCAAGTGCAAGCAGAAACAGATGGGATGGAGTAGGCGCATCCAGCGGTCTGCATCATGTGCCTCCCCTCCCCTACTCTGCCTGTTGCTGGAGGGCTGGCCCAATATTCGCAGTGGGCTGCGGAGTCCCAGAGTGTGTTGGTCGGAGGGCCGGCAGGCTGTGGCTGCTGACGGACACCGTCGGTCCCCTTTCACTCTCTGGCCTCTGTGTGCGGGGGTCAATGGTGTCAGGCAGCAGCCTGACCCCTGTCTCACCTCACCCCAAGACGAGCCACCTGCCCACCGCCCTTCCCACCAAAGATCCCCTGGATCTCTCTGAGCCCTGCCTGGCCCCCACAGGCATCCTCCCACGAGCAACACCCCCTGGCCAACCCACCCAGTCAGCCATGACCGCCACAGTCATGTCCACCAAGTGGTCCATGCCCACCCAGCTGCCCTGAGGGCACCACAGTGTTGATGTGGCCCTCAATGAAATTGAGTTTGACACCCCTGTCCTATACCTTTATTCTTGCATCATAAAATTGATTGTGCCCACCACCCTGTCTTTTTAAAAATCTCCCCGAGGACACCTCTATTTTAAGAATTGCATTTCTACTACAATAACTCAAAAGGCTGGGAAATTCATATTTTTAGAATGGTAATTTTTTAAAATGTGCACACCTGTGCAATCTATAACACTCCCTATTTTGAAGATTGCAGCAATTTTTCTCATGTGTAGTGGAAAAGCTTTAAAAATAATTCCAGTTTATGGTGAATATCAATTTAAGGAAAAAGTAATGGAAAGTCTATTTTGATTTTTGTCCCTGTCTTAAATCTAAAATTAAAGTATAAAAGTTTGTGTAATACGCATGTATAAAGTTAAAGTTTGTGTAATATGCATGTATATCTAGATTCTAATCAAATTAGAATGGATAATTAACTTCTCTAAGAGGGGATGAAAACTAGAGATTGTGCTTAGTCTACCACATTTGACCTTCTGAGCTTCTTTCCTGAGCTTTTATTGGACTAATGCAATTCTACAGAAACATAATAGTGTGCACTTTGTATAATGGACAGTGTCTCTTCACTAAACAAAAATATCCTGGGTCTCCTCATTTTGGATTATCTTTTGAAAGACCTTCATATGACTTAATATCCTCGCTAAATTTTAGCATTTAGGCTAACAACAACAACAAATTAGGACAGAAAGAAGCATCATAATTTAATTTTTCTATATTTTTCTCTGATCATCAATATGTCAGCTATTAACAGATTTTCTATATATGTGCAATAGCAATCTGAACTTTACTTTTCTATAAAAAATGTGGGTACTTTCCAGCCAACAACATACTTTTATAAACCACAGTAATGATGTCATATTGATTCTAATTTATTTTCCTTGACATGACTATATAGTCAGATGAAGTACTGTACATATCTTTTTACAAATCAATTCACAACACAATGAAAAATATTAGTAATAATATTATGCCTAAAAGCCTTCCATAATACTAGTAATTATGCTCTTTATGTAAGCAATTCACTTTCAGATTTAAGCATACTTTGAATAAATGGTGACCCAAGATTATGAAGCTTAGACTTGGATACAGTAAAGCAAGCAAGCTTACTTTTTGCTTAAAGAAAGGAATATAGAATACAGTGTTAATAAGAAAAATGGCTTATTAGTGCAAATTAAATACAGAGATTTTACAGGTAGTCCTCAACTTATGACTGGTCACTTAGCGATTGTTCAAAGTTACAGTGGAATCCCCAAAAGGTACTTACGACCTGGTTCTGAAGTTCCAATAGCACCTCATACACAGAGAGAGTCACATGTTTGCATTTTGGGCACATAACAACTGGCCCGCATTTATGTCTGTATGCATCATTCCATGGTCACATGATTGTAATTTAAATTTTTGTTGAAAACTGGTGTCAGTTCTGGTTTTGGGCAAAAATGCCCTACAGCAAACAATTAATAACACTTAATGACTTTGGTATTTGTTTAAAAACCATTGTGTTTACTTAACAACAGCCACAAAAAAATATATCATGAAATTGAGTTGGTCACATTTTACAACAGTCATGACTTAAGCCCGTAATTAATTGGAAGGTTCCGTTGTGATACGTTGTGAGGAATTCTTGTATAATTAAAAATAATATGTGAAAGAACAGATATAGTAGGGAAGGGATCGGATTTCCAGATCAATCAAGTGAACATCTCACAAAGTTAACTTCATATTTCTATGGCTGTAGCAAAGAGAAAACAAATATAAACAAACATATAAACAAATATACTTTTACATGAAGCACAACACTCCATCTTCATGCATTAAAATTTTCAGCATGGCAGATTATTTTGGAATTTTGGAAGTTGCAACATTGATACAGTATATCTTGCAGTTGATACTTGGAAATGCTAGAGGACAGACAAAACCATGAAACTACTTAGGTATTGCCTCAGTGATATTCCACCACCAGATATCATAAACAGATTCAAAACTCATTACACAAATATAATAGCAAGCACATATCATCTCATTTTTCTGCTTCATGAATTTAAAGAAAACAATAGGTGTTAGGAACTCAAGATAGTACAAAATGGCAGTGTTTTATAAATATTTTATAAATAAGAGAATGTACATATTCCGATAATCTCTTCCGTGTCAAAGTAAATGACAAAGTCATTTCAGATAATATGAATATTTTGTAAAAGCACCTCCATAAAATGTCCACTTTTGCACATACTTAAGGCATTCTGAGCAGTTTGATGCGGCCCTAGATAGTGCCACAACTCAAGGCGAGGCTGAGAAATATTTGCAGATTGATAGGAAATGCAGTTGTTATAACTTATCAGAGTCAAAATCTCATGTCTACAACAAGAGATACTATACTGGAGTCAAAATAGTCAAAATAGTACCGGAAGCTACAATGATGCTTTTGGTTCTATATTCAGAGGCCAGTTAACTGAATTTGAATGATCCAAATACTGTGATCTTAACAAATTAATTTAAATTAAATCATGGGTAAAAATTATGGCTGACATAGTGCCTTCAAGTCTGGGCATATTAAAAAGGAAAGTCTCCCTCAAGTTCGTATATCTTGCTGGTTCCTTTGAGAAAGCACCATGAGCTAAAATCCTTTTTCAAGCTTAACAGAGGTGGTTTAACCACAGGATGGCGCCAATAATACATATTAGGAAGAAAAACTAGTTCTTAAGCTTTTGAAGTAACAGAATAACAGAGTTGGGACTTTTGAAGTAACAGAATAACAGAGTTGGAAGTGACCTTGGAGGTCTTCCAGTCCAATCCCCTGCTCAAGCAGGAAACTTTATACCATTTCAGACAAATGGCTGTCCAATCTCTTCTTAAAAACTTCTAGTGAGGAACTTCTGGAGGCAAACCATTCCACTGATTAACTGTTCTTACTGATAGGAAATTTCTCCTTTGTTCTAGGTTGAATCTCTCCTTGATAAGTTTTCATCTGTTACTTTTTGACCTGATGTCAGGAATAGGTTGACCCCCTCTTTGTGGTAGCCCATTAGATATTGAAAGACTGGTACCCACAGTTGCTGCTTTATGCTTTTAGAGTTGTTGACTGAAGTGGTTTATAAATTCATAAATCAATCAATAATAAACTCCCTTTTTATGACCCTGTAGCCATATTATAATTCTTTCTTCTTTCTTATCGTTATCGATTCACATAAAGATTGTCACTGGTTTAAACAGTGTGTGGGTGGAAATCAGGTTGTTTTGGCTGTTTTCAGATGTATTTGGACATCTACAAATAATGCATGTTTGCATGCTTGCCAGCCTATAACATTTGTGAAGAACAACCCAGTCAGTTCTTGCCCATCTGAACACCAGCTGAGCACAAGGAACTGTAAACCAAGCAACCTTGGCTTAAAAGGCCTGTAACTCTGTGCCTCTTCCTCCTTTGACAAAAATAAAGGTGAATATATTGCCAGTTATTCCCCTTGTTTTTTCATACCAGTGAGAGATCTTTGTACTTTTTTTTTTAAATAAAAGTTTTATTGGTTTTTTTTCATTTTTTTACAAAGCTTGGGACACACCGTGGTGGTCAGGGTGTCGAATCATTCAAAGACAAAATCATATACAGTACATATAGCTCAAATTAATTATGAACAATTTCCTCTCTATTTCCTAAATATAATATTACTTATTCAAATTAATACAATTTTAGGTAAAATTCAATCAAACAAAAATCCTCAGTCACCTTGCGATTATAATAATCTATATCCTGTTTTTAAACTTTACTAATTACAATTGTTATATTCCAGTTACATTTCAATGAACATATAGTTGGGATTTCAGGTATCCTTAATGATAGATCATTCATTGAGACTAATTTTTTCCCTATCACAAGTAGTTCTTCCTCTCTCTCTATTACAACATATTTTCCATATTTAGAATAATAATATAAATCCAACAGATACAGTTCTATTTTTAAAAATATATTCTATCATTTCATCAGTCCATATCTATAAAAATATTTTTAAGCCCTTTAATAAAGTTTACACCTTCAAATACTTATCAACTATATTATCAGGAACTTCCCATCCTTCATTCATTATTAAATCAGACAAAGACTCTCTCTCTATTACAAAATAGTTATCATATTTAAAATAATAGTATAATTCCAAAAAGTACATTTCTATTTTTAAAGATATATTCTATCATTTCATCACTCTACGTCTATAAAGTCTTTTTAACCCCTAAACAAGTTTATTCCCTCAAATAATTATCAACTATGATAACAGTCAATTCTCATCCTTCATTCGCTATTAAATCAGACAAACTCTCTAAAGCCTTTTTAACCCATCAAGTGACATTTTATGTCACATTTAAACCTAACTCTAGCTTTCTTTCTATGCCAAGTTGATTCCCATGTTAAAGCTTTTCGATTATCGAACCTAAAACTTTGGTTATAAAAATTTCTAACCAATTCAAACTGAACAAAATTTTCTTCCCTTTCTACCAATATCATATTGACTTTTATTCCATGTTATAATTGTAGGTGAATTATCCGCTTTATTGTAGTTTCCAGAAGGTTGTATCTGAATGTCAATCTTTGTAATTTTTGGTAGTTGAGCTGAATCAATTACAGTTAGTTCTTGATCATCCAAGTCATCCATCCGTTGTAGGTAACATTGTGTAGAATTAGTTGGCTCAGTGGTTTCCACCTTTTCTCCCAATGTAGATTCCCAATTGGGTTGTAAGCATAATGTCTCTGTCTCTTTGAGTTGTGTGTCTTGATGTGTAGAGGCCTGTTCAAGATTGCTCTATTCTTCCTCTAATGTTCCTTGTTCCATGGCTTGATTCATTATTGGAAGGTCAATTGGAAGTGCCAAGGTGGATTTTCTCCTAGATTTCAAATAAGTTTTAAAGTCTTCTGTCATTTCTAAAAAAAATTCCAATATTAAATCATAGTCAAGATGTGAGATATTTTCTTCCATTTTGGTGGTAGATTAGCCTGTCCCTTTATTGGAGACTATGTTTAAAAAAGATCCACAAATATTCATCTCCAAGGGTCCAATAGCCAGCTTCACCACCCAAATGTCAAGTTATCTTTTCTCTTTTAATGTCTTATGAAAATCCAATCCCTTTTCAGATGACAGAAATACAGTTGTAATTATTGCTTTTGGCCACCAGATGTCCTCAATGGGTTATAAAATCCTTTTTCCAAGTTGATAGAGTTTAAGAAATCTTATTTTTAAACAGTTAACAAGAGAGGTATCTCCAGCATTATAAAATTGAAAGGAACAAATTAATAATGTCCCTTTTTTCTTCTTTTCCCCCAGATATCCCCCCAAAGAAAGTCCAATGGTAAAAAAAAAAAAACCAAAAAAGACAAAGAATTATTAGTTGATTTTTTTTTTCTTTTTAGCTCTTTTTCCGGTATAGGCAGCTTTCTTAAGACAAGGAAATACAGAGCTCTTTACAGGAACAATCAGGATAGCGAGAGAGAAAAAAGAGTCTCACTCGGATTCACCACGGTGGTTCTTCATGCTTAGGTGTTCTTTTGACTTGCGGTTGGTGCGGCAGGGTGATCGACCATTTTACTGGTCGATCTTCTTCTCCGTCGGCCCTCAGAGATCGCTTGGACAGCTGGAGGAGCTGCTGCTCCTCCGCAGCCGAGCACAGCCTCCTTGACGGTAGTCGCGCCCTCCAGGGCAACTTTCAACCCCATAAGGGTCTACCGGCGGAGGGAAGCTAGCCGACGAGAAGACGAGTCTCCCCGTGCAACTAGAGGCGCTGCAATCCGGAACCGGAAGTCAGAAATCTTTGTAATTTGATACCTCTTGACTCCAGGAAGAGAATGGAGAACAATTGTGAGGAAGTGGTTGGATTAGCAGCACAGAGACCCAGCTTCTAATCTAGTCTATTCTCAGCCACAGAAGTTGCCTGGGGGAATCTCACAGGGTAGTTGTGAGGAAACTAAGAGAAGGAAAGATAATTTCTGTTTAGAATTGCTTATAAAAATAATAAAGACAGGATATAACTAACTAACTAAACTAACTAATATACTCTCTCTAAAGATTCTGTGCAAGAGGTGAGATATAAATGTGAAAAAGTTGTTACTTTATAGGTTACTTGATTATGTATTGTTGCACTGGTTCCCGCAGTTGCTGCTTTATGAGTTGTTGACTGAAGTGGTTTATAAATTCATAAATCAATCAATAATAAACTCCCTTTTTATGACCCTGTAGTCCAGGGGTGTCAAACTCAATTTCATTGAGGGCTGCATCAGCATTGTGGTGTCCTCAGGGGGGGCGGGTGGGTGTGGACCACTGGGTCGGCGTGTCTGTGGTGGTCATGGCTGACTGGGTGGGCATGGCTAGGAGCATGGCCACCTTGACGATGCTCATGGGGGGATGCCTATGTGGGCCAGGCAAGGTTGGGCGAGATCCAGGGGGTCTCTGGTGGGTGGGGCAGTGGACAGGAGGCTCGTCCTGCGGGGTGAAGCGAGGTGAGGCGAGGCAGGGGGCAGGGTGGGGGTTTCATTGCCACAGGGCAAGGAAAGGTGAGGCAGGGCCCAGGCTGGCTGTTGCCTGATACCATCGGCCCCGCACACAGAGGCCAGTAAGTGCATGGGGGCCAGCAGTGTCTGTCAGCAGCCACAACCTGCCGGCCCTCGACCAGTGCACTCTGGGGCTCTGCAGCCCACTGCAAATACCTAGCCAGTCCTCCAGCAGCAGTAGAAGGGAGTCACATGATGCAGACTGCCCGATGTGCCTACTCCGTCCCATCTCTTTTTGTTTGCAGTTGGAGAGCAGGTTGCTGGTGGTCATTTCCTTGGCCCCTTCGCAGATCTTGCCCTTGGCCTTGGCCTTCGTGCACCCGATACACTTGGGCCCGCCTTGGGCCGCTGGCACCAGCAGCTCACACAGGTCCATTAGGCTGCAGCCACCGCCTGGAGCAGCAGCCCACCCAGCATAAAGGAGGCGAAGCGGCCGGCTAGTAAGCTCGAGTAGAGGTGGTAGAGCACACTCATGTCCAGCAAGCAAAAGGCCACCCCGAGCGGGGAAAGGCGGATCCTCGTCAGTGCCATGGCCACCCAGTCCCAGTCAGGATTGCGTGCCTCTCCCCATCTCTGCTGGGCTTAGGTGGCCATGGCTCCGATGGGGATCCAGCTTTCCCCGCTCAGGGTGGCCTTTTGCTTGCTGGCCCTGTGCATGCTCTACCACCTCTACTCGGGGCTTCCTAGCCGACTGCTTCACCTCCTTCGTGCTGGGTGGGTCTGCAACTCTGGCCGGTGGCCTAATGGATCTGTGCGAGCAGCTGGCAGCTGTGGCTTTAGCGGGTACCATGATGTGTGAGGGGAATGCACTACACCCACAGGCCAAAGGCAAGACCCACGTGGAGGCTGAGGAGATGACCAGTGGTAACCCACTCTCCAACCAAAAAGAGATGGGATGGAGTAGGTGTGTCTGGCAGTCTGCATCATGTGCTCCCTGACTCTGCGTGCTGCCATTGCTGCTGCAGCGCTGCTGCTGGAGGGCCGGCCTGGTATTCATAGCAGGCTATGCAGCCCCTGCTGCTGGACGCCATCGGCCCCTGTACGCTCACCGCCTCCTGTGCATATGCCTTGGGGGCTGCCGGGCTGGGTGGGGCTGGGGCCAGGGCAGCAGGGGCCAGTCCCTCACCATCTCCAGGCATCCCCGGGGGCCAAATATTGGCCAATCACAGATGCGGCCCTTGGACCTTGTGTTTGACCTGTCTGCTGTAGTCTCTAAGTAAATCAATAATATGTACTATAATTGCTTTCAGCTGCAAGCCCCTGATAATGGTGCCATATGACCAGGAGGGGGAACTTGTCATGGCAACAGTACAAGGCTGTGGCTTTCCAGAAAGACCCCCTTATATACGCCTTCTGATACAACTGAAAAAGATCCTCTCTGAACTTCTTACATCTTAAAAAACTATTTAGGTATTAACTTCAAGCCAATCTCTATACTTGCTTTGTTTTGTTGTTTTACATTTTCCCAGCTTGTGGTAAGCAAATAAAGTAACTCATTCACCACTAACAGAAAGTGCCAGTTCTGTACGCCACACCCAAACCATATGGAAGTGGTGCATATGCAAAAACAACCACTTTGTGGTGACTCACATGACTTGATCCTTATGACACAGACATACTTATTAGATTTAGGACAAAGAATACAAGAGTCCCTAATCAAACCTATTTGATAAGTGGGTTGCCTCTTTTCCCATATCATACTATACAGTTTAGGAAGAATGCAAGCAGCCAAGAGCTGCAATCTTGGCCCAAGTTATCATTTCATAAATAAGTGAATACTAAAGGAAACCTAAATTTATGGGACTAAAAATCTTGCAAAGCCAAGACAATTTAAGTACATCACTATATCAAGACAGTAAATAACTGCAGGATTTAATTCCTTTATAAGTTATTGACCATGTTTGCAGACAATGGCTCTATCAAATTCTGGTTCAGAGGAGGAGGAGTTGGAACCAGAACCCCTCCGATGGGGATGGCATGTCTCCCCTGGAACATCTGGAGAATCTGGGGACTGAGGACGATGCTGTCTCAGGCACCTCCAGCATTGGGGAAAGTGGTTGACTGGATGAAGAGCCATTTGCCTTCACGAATGTACAGGAGGATCAGTTACAGAGAGGCAGCAGTGATGACAGGCAACAGATCCTCTCTGATGAGGAACAGCTGCCTCCCCCACCTGATCCACAGGCACAGAGAGTGGAGTGGAGGGAAGCTCAGAGGAGGTCAATGAGGCTGTTTGCAAAGAGGGTGCCCCTCTCCTCCTTACAAGGAACACCTGGCTCAGTGATTTAACCAGAGGCCAGGAGAGGGTGCATTTGTCAGGAACAACCATTTGTCTCAACACACACTCCCCTGACTTTTGGAAACCATGATTTGTGGACTTTGACTCATGTTTCAGCCTTTTGATTCGCATACCTTGCTTTGCAGACTCTGATTCTGAATGCTGGTTTACAGACCTTGTTTTGCAAACTCTGCACCTGGTTTGTGGACTTGGACTTTCTTCCTGTTTGAAAGCTTGGGGCTGGTGACTAGTGGACTCAGCTGGTGGGACTGAGTTACATTGACTGTAGGTAGCTGTTTTGTGGAGAAAAATGGAGTGAAGGTTTACCAACATCCCTGGAGACCCATCTGTCATGGTTTAGTAATGCAATAAAAGACTTTATTGGTGCCTGCATTTGCCTATTTGACTTGGGTCAGAACACAATACTTTACTATGAATAGAACAGCTATGAAGGCTCAGTTTAGAAATTCACATAGGATTCGTTCCAATTATTACTTTGATTGGATCTTAAAATCAGATTTCAGAACTGATGTACTAAATTCAATCAGCCACCATCAAATTCATTCAGTGATTTAATGATCTTTTGTACAGTCTCAGAAAGTTTTATCAAATCAAATTGTCTGTCTAAATCAACCACTCAAACCACAAATCTAAATCAAATTGAAACATTAATTTCAACTGAATTACAAATTCAGCTCAAATCAATTAATAATTGAAATTGAATGTAAATCTGAATTGAGGGAGGGAATATACCCATAGCATCCTCAGATAGACAACAGGGGCATCACA
Source organism: Protobothrops mucrosquamatus (assembly GCF_001527695.2). Taxonomy (NCBI): domain Eukaryota; kingdom Metazoa; phylum Chordata; class Lepidosauria; order Squamata; family Viperidae; genus Protobothrops; species Protobothrops mucrosquamatus. The sequence goes on from NW_015386141.1 coordinate 414,889, forward strand.
AAGACAATTTTAGAGATCTTGGAGTTGATTCATATGCAAAATGTGGTGCAGAAGAAGAGGGAAAACACTCATCCTAAATTGAAATGCACTGTCTCTGTGGTAAACTAAGGATGGGATTAAGGTGACATCATGAGGACACGACCTATATAGTAGAAACAGGTAGACATTTTCTTTTTATAATTAGAAAAATATGGGGATGAGTCCACAAATTACTTCCATGTTGCCACTATTTTCAGATCTTCAGAATTAATGTGAAGAATTTTTTTTATTTCTGCCAACATATAATATTGAACAAGGAATTTCTGCATATGCAAGACGGAACGAAAGAGAAACTAGTAGCCTGAAGGCATTATTGATCAACCTATTTTTTGATTAGTTTGGACTACTGAAAGGCAGATGCAAAGTAAATAAAATAGCATTCCACAGAAACTAGAATTACCGGATGCAGGACTAGATAAGAATTCCTTCCAGTGAGAACTTGTTACAAATAATGAAATATGCCATTGTTAAAATTAATGGATCTGTTCCAACATTTTCTTGTATTGGATACAAGAAAATGTATATGTAGCACTTCCGGTTTGCCAACACAGCTGCCGCGGATGCTGGAAGGCGAGCTCCGTCTTCCATGTCCAATTTCGCACCGCTGGGGGACCCTGGAAAGGGTCGAAAGTCACCCTATAGGGCGACAAGCACAGAGGGGACCCCCGCTTGATCACGGGAGGGCGGTAACTAAATAAGTCTTAATTTTGACTTATCTTCTTAATAATCTTGAAGTATGCATTATTTAAAAATGACTCGTGTTTGTTTTTCTTTTGCTTAACAGTCATTCAAACAGTGAGAAACATTATTATGATAAAACAATCTGAAATTATTTGCAAATGATGAAGAACATGAAGTTTCTGCCTAGGTATCACTTGCACAATTATGAGATGATGTTGTGGTGTTACTGTGTCTTCTAACACCTAGAAAATGTAGTTTTGGGATACAAGATTTTATGTTTATGGCATTGATAGACAATTGTACAATGAAGTTTCACAGCATGAACATGCATGTGACATTACAAGTCCCCCCTGTAAGCACACAAGGTCTCTTTCCAAGGTAGTGGAACTCTTGAGTAAGTACTGGCATCACTAAAATGTTTCATCACCAGAACTGTGATGCACATGAGTAACATTTCATAACCTGTACCACCCCAGAGCATCTGAATTTATATGTTAATTAATTCAGAGTATAAAAGTGAAGTGCTTTATTAATTTTTTGCTTATGAAATCATAACAAAAGGCATCTAGTCAAATAAAAATAAAGACTGGTTTGTGTGCATGTGTGACTAACCAATTGGCAATTCTCTTACTTTGGTTTCCCTGGGATAAATTGTATAAAAATAACTGAGCCTGATTTTTGGTGTACTCCTTGGAAGTAAAACCCAGAGACATCCTTTTCTGCTTCTGCACAGAAATAAAAGAGTTTTGTCTCTCCTTGATCCTGTGTGGAAATCAGCTTCTTCACATAGGTTCCTGTACTTAGCCTGTCTTCTAACCTACATTAGAGAGGGAGGCCTTGCTCATGATTACTCATGCCTTGATCACCTCTTATACGGATTATACAATGCGGTCTACATAGCCTTGAAGAATATTTGGAACTTTTAGCTGGTGCAAAATGAAGCTGCATTAGCAGTTACATCTGTCTCTCATTCAGTGCATGTTACATCTCTGTTCTGCAAGTTCCACTAGTTGCCAGTTTGCTTCCAAGTTCAAATCTAAAAAGCATGGAACAGGTTATTTGAGGGCCCAACTGACTCAACTCACATCTGCCCATCCTAACAGGTCCACAGGGAAGGATGTTCTCTAGGTATGTTGGCCAGGAAATGTCATCTAGTCCAGTTAGGCAGACTTTTCTTTTATGGCTCCTCCTTGGAATATAATCCACCTGGAGGTCAGATTGACCCTGCTGGCCTTTCACAAGGCTTTGAAGGCATGGTTTTGCCAATGATCATGGGGAACTGGGAGTGTATGATACAGCCTGTGCAGTGGCTGTATCGATAGGAGTTACCTCAACTGTATTTTCTTATATGTTTTCTTACATAATTTTATACTGTTTTTTTAATTATTATACTGTTTTGATGTTTTTATTTTATTTTATTTTTATTTTATTTGCTTGTGAGAGGCACAGTTATATAAATTTGAAAAAGAAAAAGAAAAAAAGAAAAAAGAAAGAAAAAGAGATGTGCAGAAATAAGTTGCAGATCACTGATCCCATTTCAGTATTTCATAAACTTTCCAAAATCAGACAAATATCATCTATCAGTTCTAACTATCTTTTTCATTAATCAGTGCATTCATTAAGCAGTGCATTATTGGGATCAGTTCATGAAATATCTTGACTTTTCTGAACCCCCTTCCCTGTGGCTACCTTGATTGCTGCATTACCATCTGCAGCCTCTAACTGTGAAAAGCAAGGTTCGTTTGTAGAAACTTTGTACTGTTTCAGGGACAAAGCAATATACTTTATCATAGTTTATTACATTTTGCTATTTTTGTTGACAAAGTTAATTGTTTAACTTACTGAATAATTCCATGGGTAGAATTAGGTAAGAATCTTAAGAAGAAATTTAAATTCAGTAAATCTGCAGTAAACTAAAAAAAAAATCACTCTTTGTGCTTTAACAATCATAAGCATTTTTGCCAAGTGGGAAAAGGCAAACTTTTGTTAGGACTGAGTTGCAAGTTGTCAAATTGCTGGCAGTTTATTCAATATTACAGGCTTTTGTTAGCTGTGATGCAGGCATGACGATTTATTAAGACTGGCAATTATGTCCTTTGTAGCTTGTTCAAAGCAGAGTGCTTTAATGTGTAATCCTCTTGTAGACTTCCTGAGTTATGTAAAAGGTATAAATATAGTACTTTTGGTGCATGTTCTTCCTGCAGGTTTAGAAACCATTGTAATATAATGATCCTGTGCCTCAAAAAAAAGCTCATCTTAGGATGTCCTAAAAGAATCGTATTCTGGAGGCTTCTTCCTGGCATATCCAAACCCTAACAAAGGCAGCAAGGCTGTCACTCGTACCACCAGCTGATTATTTTAAAGGCATGTTCACTCTGAAAGATCAATGTCACAGCTCCCTCCCAGACATCCTACTGAGGATATATTTAGAGCGATGCATTGCATGATGGTTTGCGGGAGAGCTTCACAGCTTCATCAGTGGAACAACCTGCCTCCAGAAGTTGTGAATGCTCCAACATTGGAAGCTTTTAAGAAGAGATTGGACAACCATTTGTCTGAAATGGTATAGGCTTTCCTGCCTGGGCTGGGGTTGGACTAGAAGATCTCCAAGGTCCCTTCCAACTCTATTATTCTGTTATTCATACACAATCCAATCTGTTATTCATAAAGGAGCAAGAACCTGATAGAGATGGTCTTGGATAGAAAACGTTGCTTCCCATCTCTCTTCCTCCTCTTCCAGCTTCAGAAAAGGATTACAGATGGAACAGGCTCCAGAGGAACTGAGATGGATGGATGGATGGATGGATGGATGGACGGACGGACAGACAGACAGATAGATATGAAAAGTCATAAACACTATCCTCTCATATAATTCTTATTGGTTCCAAATATTTTCAGTACTCTAATCCACATCAGGCTGTAAGGACCAAATGCTCTAAAATTGAAGACTACAATGATTATTCTAGCTTTGGCACTATCTTATGCCTTATGATGTCAAACCACATAGTAGGGCTGTATTACTATTATCCTTCTCATTTTTCCTATTACCTACTCCTTTAGCATCTTATGACTATCACTTTGTTGTTTGTATCTTATGATTTATGTTAATTGTTTTATTTAGTATCCTATGATTATCACTGACGGTTATATCTTATGATTTAAGATAATTATATTTTATGATTATGATCATGATTTATCACATTGCTTGTATGTACCCTGAGAGCTAATGCACAGGAGACAAATTCCTTGTGTGTCCAATCACACTTCGCCAATAAAGAATTCTATTCTATTCTATTCTATTCTATTCTTCAGTCATCCATTGACTATTTACTTATTTATTTCAGAATGTTCCCAAATCAAACATTTTCTTATTATCACTATTTTTTTTAAAGAAAAAGAATTAAAGTCACTAGACAAGTTCCAAGTTCCTAGCTCCTTAAATCAGAAAAATATTTCCTTTTCACTTTAATCTAGATGAAGTCTGCTGGCAGATTAAGAATTCACTCTATATTAGACATGGGCACAAAGTGAACTTCCAGGAGCTGCACTTTTGAATGAGCTTGCAGGATAAGTTGGAGGGAGCAAACCTCTGCTGTATTTACAGACACACAAGGCTTCGTGTTTCCAGCACCTTTGTACCCTATATTTCTTCAAATCCTAATCATACTTACACAGTCTCAGAAATGCTTATTTAGTGCCATAAGCTTATTTAAAAAAGAGTTGCAAGTGAGAGAAAAATGATATTCCAGTTCAAGGATTTTCAAACTTTTTCACCCACAAAACCTGTTATTGATCCTTGGAAAGACTAGGTCAGTGGTGGCGAACCTATGGCACGGGTGCCAGACGCGGCACTCAGAGCCCTCTCTGTGGGCATGCGCGCCGTCACCCCAGTCCTAGGCCTTCAGCTGGGTTTTATAAAACCGTTTCACTTTAGGCCTCCACCACCATGTACAAAAAAAAAAGGTTCAATCAATCAGTCAATTTCAACTTCTCGTGGGAAAAAAAAAGATCTTGTAAAGTTGGAATTGATTGATTGAACTTTTTAGTCCCACCCAGTCTGCCGTTACCACCGCAGCCATGCCCACACAATGGGCCACACCCACACAATGGGCCACACCCACACAACACCCGACGATGCATAAGTGGGTTTTGGGTTGCAGTTTGGGAACTCAGTCTCTAAAAGGTTCGCCATCACTGGACTAGGTGGATAAAAATGCCAAATCCAGCCTAAACATATGGTTAACTGTGAGACGAATCATAATAATAGTAATATTTGTCTGCAAGCAAGAACTGGAGAGACCACAAAATAGATAAAGTAATAGAAAATGAAGAAGGTAAAGTGCTCTGGGAATTCAAAACACCTGTCACATAACACCCTAAACTTAACAATTGTCAATAAGAAAGACAAAAAAATCTTGATAGAACCTGGGAGACAGCAAAAGAGAAGAGAAAGAACTGGGGGAAAACACAAAATACAAAGACATGGAAATAAAAGTAGAACAAAGATAGTACCAATAGTTCTAGGTGCCTTGGGTACAGGCCCAAAACAGCTGGAGTACCACTTGAACACTATAAGCATTGATAAAATCCTCATTAGTCAATTGCAAAAGGCAGTTTTGCTTGGAATAACTTACATCCTGTGGATAATATCTTTAACACCATTAAACAACATCTGCCTATCCCAGGTCCTTGGGAAGGAGCTGATAGTTGGATAAAAATGCCAAATCTAGGTTAAACATTTGGCTGACTGTCCAACAAATGATAGTAATAATAATTCAGAATTCCTAATCAAGAGGCAAAGTTGTAGAGATCGAAAACTGGCTTTGTATATTTCCTTGAGTTCCTTGCAGAAAATAGAAATACTGTATAACTAATGAAAGATGGAATAAAAATGCAACTAATAGATAAAATTTTAATCTAACAATTTAATAACAATCATTTAACATTATTGATAATATTTATTATTACACTGGTCTTCCAAAGTCCAAGTACAACACTGTAATGATAACACAGATTCTTTCCCTTGTGTGAAATTTTAGTTTGTAAGCTCTCATAGCACTGCCCCTGCCTTCTTGTGCAAGATGTGTGTCTTGTAGCCTATTGAGAGAAAGCTGGATAAACATAAATAACACAGCAAAAAATAGAAAATCATCACAAAGTAAAGTATAGCATAACTCTGTTAGCCAAGCAGTTGTCAAATTCAGTTCCATGATACTTTGCAAATGTTGTAGGATCATAAGGCTCAGGGGAAAAAAGCTGAACGCATTGTATTTGCGTAAAAGAAAGACTTTTTCCCCCCTGATTATTTACCTTCAGATAATAGGGTCAGCTTACACTTGTAAGCTTGTGCTTACAATATAGTAATTCTTGGAAAATGTTTTCTGGCTAATCTTCCCTAGAGTAGCAGTTTATCTTAAAAGAGATTTTCCTTTTTGGTAAACACAATATTGCATGGCATTCCTTTTTAGATGAATATTTATACTGCAGTACCTATACCTTTAAAAGCTAATCAAAGTTGAAGCAAACTAGTAACTTGAAGTGAAAACTGTAAGTAAAAAATCTCTGGGCTGCAGGCCAGACTTGGAAGATTTTTAAAAAAAACCTGAAAAAAGGTAATGGCAACCATTTCTATACCACCTGCCAAGAATTACCTTTTTACATATTTCTGGGAGCTCTTACCAAAAGCCCAGCTGGTTGAATCTGAGATATTTTCAGAAATAACCAGCTATTTGAAAGTAGATGTTTTTCAGGTTTAGTTTGTTTGTAAGTTTATATATACGTATAGTCAAGGCCATAGTTTTCCCAGTTGCAATGTATGGCTGTGAAAGTTGGACCATAAGAAAGGCTGAGCGAAAAAGAATTGAGGCCTTTGATCTATGGTGCTGGAGAAGACTCCTGCGAGTCCCCTGGACTGCAAGGCGATCAAACCGGTCAGTCCTAGAGATCAAGCCAGATCCTTAAGTTGAAACTCAAGTACTTTGGCCACCTAATGAGAAGGAAGGACTCACTGGAGAAGAGCCTAATGCTGGGAAAAATTGAGAGCAATAGAAGAAGGGGACGACAGAGAATGAAGTAGCTGGATGGAGTCACTGAAGCAGTAGGCGTGAGCTTAAATGGATTCCAGAAGATGGTAGAGGACAGGAAGGCCTGGAGGAACGTTGTCCATGGGGTCGTGATGGGTAGGACACGACTTCGCAACTAACAACAACAAAGTTTACATTGATGCATGATACTCTCAGCATGGTTACAACCGAAGTGACATTCAGAATTCCAATGTAGACCAGATTACATTTCCAGAAATCCCAGGTGACCTGGGCAGTAAATGAAAGTTTGAAGAACGGCACCCTTGACTCTCTCCATCAATCTGGAGATCAAGTTAATTGGCACTCCCCTTTCCTCCATTCTCCATCTCTTGAATGCCTCTTTTTAGCAACATGAATGTGAAGATGGAGTCAGAGTCTGTCTCACTTTTGTAATTGCTTTGGGAGATTAAAGTGTCCGAAAATAGAGAATAAAATCTACAATAAATTAATAATAAATAAAATAGTGGAAATTCTTTACATACACCAGGTAAGGAAACATCGGTTTAGAAACTATAATATATAAAAATGCCACTGCCACTTTCCAGATTTCATTAGGATACAAAATATGTCAATCATATGTTGCCTACCTTTTCCATAACCTGTAAGGTAAGAGAACTCTTAACTTGTCCTGCCTTCCAGCTCCTCAGTTATAACAGGTTATGCTATTTTTTCAAAAGAACCAATTATTCAGGCTCTTCATTGTTGGTAGTTTGAAATAATTTAATTGGTTTTAATGTATTAGAGGAGGAATTGCAAAGCTCTTTCAGTTAAACATTTGGTAAACTTTAATCCTGCCTTTAATTCTCCTTTCCCAAGAATAGCCAAACTTTTCATTTTTTCTGTCTCTGATCATATCATCCTATTATAGAGTGATTACTATTAAGAAATATAATAAGGAAAATGACATACTGACACACTGGCTTCTCAATTATGGCTTTTCTGACACTGTTCTCCACTGAATTTCAAAAGGAAGGGGGAAGTTTGCAGTCCACTGCTTATGAGAGGAAGCCATCAGAAAAATCATTTTTCTTATTATGTGTTCATTTTTCCCTGAGTGAAGTTCTAACTTACCCTACTTAACCTTCTTTTTTATATTGTTGTTCAGAAGCAATTGCATACAGAGGCCAACAAGAGTTATATGATAAATTATAGCAGTCATTATTTAAAGCTTTTCTGAAGATCTGCAGTGAGAATCTAGGAAGACCACAATCAATCCAATAGGGAAAGTGTACTACCGTACTTCTTTTGGTATACTCTGCCACAGCACTCTGTATCCAAAGCTCTCCTGGATTCATCCTTCCAGAGCAGGACTGAAGAAAGATTATTTTCTTTTGGGGGGTACTTGTGTTGCAGAAATTCTTCTAAAAGTTCATTTGCATGGTTGGGTTCTCCAAAGGACATCACCTTATGCTATTCATGTTGCAAAAGCAGATACTTTAGATGAAGCTCCAAATCTTGGGGGCTGCCCCGCTCACAGTGAAGTATACAGGGGAATTGAGGACAAATGTTAGTTCACAGCATAGGTACACAGTTGCACAGGGTGAAATAAAAAATATGGCATACACTTGACCAATGTATTACTTCAAAAACAAACAAAAGATGGCACACATATGCATACACCAAAGGCTACAGGTAATAATGGATTAGTTTTTTTTAAAAATCAACATTATTATGTTTCAAAGAGAGATAAAGTACAAAATAACCAAAAGTGGGGAGAGGAACAAAATGGGAAAAGTTAGAAGCTAAAAAAGAGACGATTTTGTTATATAATTCTAATGTTATTTTGATATGTTTATATGTTTTATATGTTTTTGTGCTTTTGTTTTAATTTCAAGTAGTAGATTATTCTATTATATATTTTTATCTGCACTGAAGAAATCCAGAAGTTATTTTTTTTCTTGTCACTTTTTAACTTTTTCCCCATTTTAGGAAGTGAAGGATTTATATAAATAATTTATATAAATATGAATTATTATTGGTAATTTTAACAGTTATCCTGCTTTGGTGTATAATTCGATGTCTGATTGGGCAACTGTTCCCAGCAAAGTGCTTTCTAGATGTGTTAAGTGTTAACTTCACTAGCAGTGAATGATGTGACTTGTAGTCCAGTATATTTGAAGTTCTCCTGATTAAGGTGACTGTATTACTCTGTATTTTTATTTGGAAGTATGTAATAATTTGCCTGTTTTTGTTTTCCTCCTTTCTCCTTTATTTTTGCTTCCATAAAAACTAATATGAACCTCTAATGCAAGATAAAAGCAAAAGTATACAACAAAAGATAATTAGCATAAAACAACTGCTTATCAATCATTTGAATATATCCAAGATTTTTGAAAAGGATATAATATAAATTGGGTATGTGTTGCTTTTCTCTACACTACTAATTAATATATTTCATCATTGCACTTTGTGTCAACTATCAGAATGTTTTTTGTATTTTTATTGTTTTCCTCTAACTCAATGTTCCCCAACCTTTCCGGCTTTGCAGAATGGCAGGGAGGGAGAGGGGATGGTTCTGCACAAGCGGTGGGCCAGCATGCGCATGCACCTAGCTCCATTTGCACGAGTGCACTCGCCTGCCACTTCTGCAGCCCAATTCCAAATGGCTGAAGGCCCAGTAGTGGGCCAGGGCCTGAGGTTTAGGGACCCCTGCTCTAACTTGCCTTAATAATTGCTGCAAAGTAAGTTATATTCACACAAACATACACATACACACATATTGTCTTTTCATCTGGGAGGTTAAGGCAACTGATACTAATAACATAAATAATAAATTTAGCAATTAAAAATATTGCTTTCAGAATAATTAAGAATAAAGAAAAAAATGTAAGGCTATTAAGCTGATTCAATAGGAAAAAGGTTTTAAAAATTTAAAAAATTGCAACCTGATTAAAGCAGCATAATAAATCTTAGTCACTGATGATGAAACCATGTCCAATATTTTCCATACTGAACTAAATAGCCAAAGATGCTGTTTTCCTAAATTTGTGATGGCAATAACAATACTGGGAATAAAATCTTTTTCTTTCCTCCTCCAACCACTGTATATTATATTATATTTTATATTCCTTCATGGAATATAAAAAGCAAAAGTGTGAGATAAGAGGTATGGCATTTCTTGTTATCATAGGTAGTAATTATGATCTTTCTATGAAAAGAATTTGAAAAACACATCCTATTCTTAAGAAAATTACTAATCCTCTCACCGTTCCAAACATCAACATATCAGCTGTTTTATTGTCACATTTCAATCCAGTCCAGGATTTCTTTCCATCGCTGTTGGCCTAAAGCCATTTTTCTTGAGTGTATTTCCAAGAAAGCAATTGACAAGCTTGGCACAGCTATTCCTGGAAATGTTCAATAGGTCATCTTCTGGAAAAGAGTGTTGACTGACAGATCAGAACAGATCTTGTTCCTCATTCCACCCAATACTTACAACCTCTGTCTAAATCTTCCTGATTTAGAGACATAATAATAATCTTAAACAACAGATAATCTGTAGCATATGGCCTGTGCAGAAGAGTATGCCTCAAGTTCTTTCTGTTTTGGCAGCATAGCAGCAGCAACAACTTGTTTTGTTGTTGCCAACATACACTAAATTGCCTAAAGCTAAGATCATAAACACATCTAGTAAATAATTGATGTTTAAGTTCAGAATACAATAATGTAAATGGCTGTACTTAGCAAGGAAGGAAGGTCAAACTAAAAGCACATACAGCCAATATCTTATTACTTCCGCATAGCTATTACTTATTTATAATAGCTTTTTCCCACTATTGGCTCAAAGTCCTATCTACTGATCCTTGAGTTCATCACAAAATAGTCCTAGTGTAAAACTTGCTGCCCATATTGCAAATTGCTTTCTTATTTTGATCGCCTTTGTTGCTTCTGTGTTGTGGCTGAATGATGTTGTACTGATTTGGCAGTGTGCCACTCATTTGAGGCATGATATTGGTTTTCTCCATTGGCTTAGCTGCCATCTTCCATAAGTTCATCAACAGATCAATGGGGAAACCATCCATTTACTGCTGTGCATCACAGTAAGACTGGATGGGTTTGATTACAGGACTGTGCTTTTCTAGCCTGGTTTGTCAACCTTCCTCTCAAGGTGTCATGATTGACTCGCTACACAGCCCCGCTTGCAATCAGACAACTATAATGGGAGGGGGGAGGGAAGGCATTGGAATGTAAGGAAGGTTTGGGAGGGAAATTTGGAGTGCAAGTGTGCTGACTGGAAGCCTGAGACAGACCCAACACCTCAAGGTCGCCAGCTGGGGTATTCTGAGGCAGACAGATTGTTCCCAAAACAAAGAGTGTGCAAATGATTGGTGGACAATGGACAATGGGATGTCCAGGGAGAAAAGGAAAAGTTTTCCTATGCTGTTTTCACATGAAATCATTAGAACTTGCTTTTCTACTTCTGCAACCACATGGAATCTTCAGTAAACTTATACTCTTGGTAAAAAAAATGTCCCAGGAGTTTCTTTTGCTATCTCACCTAGTGGGATAGTTGACACATGGCTACTTTGGGCATCTCCCATCTTTTTAAAAAAGGAAGTGAAATATATATGGGAAGATGCCAGAACTGGAATAGTCTAGAGACATTGCAGATGGACACTATAAGGTCTATAAAACTGGCTACTTTATGCAGAAATGGGTAACTGAAACTGAATAGCAGCTGAGTAATCAGGTATTTTTCTCTAGGGGAAGGGATTGAAACTGAGAAATGTAGGAACTGAGAAATGTAGAGAAACCGGCAAATAGGAATAAAAATTCAACATATTTTTATGCACATTGTGTTGTGGAAAAATGTGTTGTGGAAAACCTTTTGGCAGTACTATGAATGCTGCTGGAATAAGAGAAAAATGCCACTTTTATAGCTACCTAAAGCTTGCCAAGGAAGAAATAAGAACAAAGTGGTGGAGGTAAGGGGAAAAATTAGTGTTATTGTCAGAGTAGGATTGTTCCACAGTAAACTGCAAGAGGGATCCATTTTTCAAGTAGCCCCACAAATGTCCTCAATACCACTGTCACATCGATAGTGAGAACTTCTCAGCCTTTTCTCCACTGACCAATCAGACGGTGTATAAAATAGCATCAAATCAATGCCATGGCCATCTCCTTACTCTTAGGAATTCACTGTTGTTTTTACAGAGAATAAAATTTAAAATCTGGCCACCTGCTGGGTGGGGCATTTTAAAAATAGTCCTTCTGTTCATGACCAAAAAAATGCTGAACCTCAGAGTAAAGATCAGAAACTATGAGGCAGGACAAGATGGGAACTCTACTAATGGGAAATTGCCCTCTCTGAATTCCCAACTGCATTTTAATAATTTGTTCACAATGGAAGTTAATCATTTCAAAAACAATAGTATGAAAAGATAGGGGCAGGTCCTGATACTAGGGTGGGGGTGGGGGGGGGAGACTTTTGCTAAAGAGTTCCCTGTCGCTTCACAGAAAAAAATTCTTATATAATTTCCACCGTAGCTTTTTCCATGTGGAATATATCTATCCCATCTTCTTTCAGTGACTCTCTGCTTCATTGAAACTGCAGCCTTACATATGTTTGTTTGGAAGTAAGTCCCTTTAAATGTGTGAAAGTATATGGCATTGCTATAATGAGTGTGTGAACTGTACTGCCAAGCGTTCAATTTATTTCTTAAAAAAATCTCCAGATAATAAATCTGTAATTAGTTATGTGATATCAAGTTGAGCTCTATTACTGCTGTCAAATGCTCATCATTTTAACATGTTTAGAAATAACTTCTAGTTCATCCAAGACATGTGGTGATCTCTTTGATTCCATTCATCCATTTTGTCTACATATTTCTATTTCCCTTAAAAAAAAATTCTAGTGCATCATATGCTTGTCCTAGCTAAATATAGTCCACAGGAATTAAATCAAGACCCATCTTAGGCCAATTTTATACTTTTTAACACCCTTTCCCTCTCTTTTTCTTCATATCATGTTTGCTTTTTCAGATGGTTGGCAATATTTTTATTCCTATGCAGATTTAGGTTCTCTTTTTTCTTCAGATGCTTATTATATTGCTTTTTGAATAGATGCAGTCTGGAGATTGTGATTTTTTTTCATATTAGTGTGAGAGTGTTTTCAAATGTTTTTGCCTTGATCTAAATATTAATGCACGTTATAGGAAGCAATGTAACTAAGATATCCCTGTGTCTATATCATTACAGTTCCTCAGGCTGTTTCTACCCTATTTCTATGACTCTCTCCCTTGTATTACACAAAGACAATTCCTTGCAACTTTTGGAATATTTTCATTGTGAATAAACATCTGCTTCTTCCAATTTATCTATAAGCTGAAACTTTCTTGACTCCATTTCTCATAGTAGTTTATTTTCTTTCCTATTTTTTTCTTTGGTTAGTTAGGTGTTCACTCTTCATGGAACCTCCTTGCATGTTTACTTCAATTGCTGGGATCAAAAGAGTAAACCCTTAATTTTCTTCTTTTCTTCTAATAGTCTAACACTGATGATGTTACCTAGTTTGGGTAATGAAACATCTATAAGAAAACAACCAAGCTCAGAGACTACTAAGGCCCTCCCCTTAATGTTCTATCTACGAATAGTACTTCCTTGGGGTCCCTTGAAACACTGAAGAATTAAGTGATTGAATCTTTGGTGCACAGTGTCAAGGTAATTCTGATTTAGTAGCTGACTGGCAGAAGTGATATATAGAGAATGAGTCAGCAGAGTATTTCGAGTAGTATCCCTTTAAGAGACTGTATCTGAGGAGAATAACAGTTGGAACCTGCTTGCTCACTTCAACTGTTTGACTGTAACTGACTATCTTGTATTCTGTATGCTCCCTAATTATTGTTGTTTCATATTGTATATTAAACCACAGTTCTTTTAACAAACCACTGTCAGATGTTTATGCTCCTGTGTTATCACAAGAAGAAAATAAGAAAAAGGCTGCGATAATTTATATTTTAAACAATTTGGGTTATAGGCCCAAAATGAAGAAAAGCCCAGTGTGAAATAAAAACACAGAGTGAAAGAAAGCCAAGAGAAAACAAGTGAGAACTTGACCAGAGTCAGAGGAACTGGGCATTGTGGTTTTGAGTGTGGTTTGTAGTTATACAAGGTAGAAGTCAAAAAACGGCCTCTGTCGATGTTATGGGAGGTTTTGTGGTATCCCGGCTGAATGAAATGAACTACATCTCCTGGAATTTAAAAATGGAAATGTATCTACGAAGAGAGGAGCTGTGGATAATAGTTACTAATCCTCCAACAGAACTGGATGAAGGGAACCAAAGAAAAAATGAGAAAGCATTAGCTAACATTATCCTGAGTTTGGAGGATAACCAACTGATAGATGTAAGAGGTCTCCAATCTGCAAAAGAGTGCTGGGAGGCTTTGCACAGTGTGTATATAAGAGAGACTGCGGGCAGTAAAATAATGTTGACAAGAAGACTGTATAAAGCACAACTTAAAACAGGGAGAGAGCATGTCTAAGCATTTGTAGGACATGAGAAAAACATTCCTAGAATTAGAAGAAAGAGGAATGACCTTTACTGAGGCACACAAAGTATACTTGATGCTCAGTTCATTGGACAATTCATGGGACATTTAACCATGAGATATTTAACTGGCGGGTTATTGGAGGAAGAACAGAAAAGGTTGGATAGGCACCGAGGAAAGGGAGGAGAAAATGCTCAAACCAGACCTATGATAGCAACATCAGAGAAAGAAAAAAGAGGAGCTGAGACCGTTTGCACTGTAAAACGTTGCTACGTGTGTGGTTCTACAGAACATCTCCAAAGACGCTGTCCAGAGAGGAAAAATAGAGGTACAGCAAGACAAGGATATAGAACTACACAACCAACTAAAGATGGGTCGTTATTTACCCTGGCAGCAATGAAGAAAAACACGCGTAACAAGTGGCTACCAGACAGCGGGGCGAGCCAGCATGTTGCAGCAAACCCACATGCATTTATTGGTTTAAAACCAACTAACCAGGATTTTGTCAGCCTCGCTAATGGACAATGGTCAGCAGTAAAAGGGGAAGGAAATGTCTATGTACCTGCACTAGGGGTAACATTGAAAAAGGTGTTATGTGTGCCAGACATAGACCATAATTTACTAATGTTGCATGTCTAGACAGTGAGCGATATGAAGTAATATTTGCTAGAGGGCAATATACTATAAAGAAAGAGGGAAGGATTTGTGCACAGGGCATTGGACAGAATGGTTTATACACATTAGGAGAACAGAGGGATGTTTGTGCAAGTACTCTGACAAACGCACCCACACATGATAACTGTGTGCATCTAATGCATAGGAGATTAGGTCATGCCAGCTTTAGAGTGCTACAGAAAATGCCAGAAATAGCAGAAGGACTGAAAGTGAAGAACTGTGATGTGTATCTAGATTGTGCCATGTGTAAGGAGTCAAAATCTAGGGTTCATCCTGTTAGCAAGAAAAGCTTAAGAAAAATAAACAAAGTTTTACAGTTAGTACACACTGACTTAATAGGTCCTATGGCACCATCTATGCTCTGGTAATTGTAGATGATTATACCAGATATGAATTTTGTTATTTACTCAAATACAAAACAGAGGTATTGCAACAATTTAAACAACGGGTGACATTTGTGGAACGCAGATATGGCGGTAAAGTATGCCAACTGCAGACAGAGAGGGGAGCAGCATTTATGTCTGACAATTTTCAACGTTGGCTTAGGAGTCTAGGTATTAGACACAGACAAACAAACCCATATACACCAGTGAAAATGGAGTAGCTAAAAGAAGGAATGGCATATTACAGACAATGAAGGACTCACTATTTGCAGATGTAGGCATGAGTAGAGGGTACTGGGGAGAAGCCATAAAAACAGCTAACTATTTAATAAATAGATTATGGAGTTCTGCTGTGAACAAAACTCCTTGTTATATGGTAAGAAACCCTCATTGGCTCACCTAAGAACTTTTGGTAGTTATGCCTGGGTACATAATCCTAAGAGCATTAGAAAGAAAGAACAGAAGACGACCAGAAAACTGAGGTTTATAGGATATGAGCCAGGATCCAAGGGTTATAGGTTTACTGATGGAACTCAGAAAGTTATGATTTCACGTTCTGCCAGCTTTGCAGAACATAGTAATTGGGATAGGGTACATGCCAACACAGAGGTGTTTATTCCATCACATAGTAATAGATCTCAGGGAGGAGAACTACAGAAGACCCATCATCAGAGAAAATGGGCAGAAGGTCAGAAACTGTAAACATAAAGGAGGAGAGACCTGACATGAAAAGTGAAGACACAGAAGCACAGGAACAGGTGTTACCAAGGAGGTCGGAACAAATTAATAAAGGAGTACCTCCTAATAGATACAAGGCAAGTGAGGTTAGAGTATGTAATGTGCGTTATGAACCTCGCAATTACCAAGAAATGATGTCCTTACCGAAAACAGAATGAGAAAAATGGAAAGAAGCCATGGACAGGGAAATGGAATCTACAGATGTGCATCAAGTGTTCTCACCCAAGAGATTACCAGAAGGAAAACAGACCGTGGGATGTAAGTGGGTATATAAAAAGAAGGTGTTACAAAATAATGAACTGTAATACAAGGCAAGATTGGTAGCACAGGGATTCACACAAAGAAAAAATGTTCATTATGATAAGGTGTTTGCACCAACAGTTAAGAGTGAAACAATTAGCTTTAGCTGCTGCACGTGATTATGTCATATACCATTATAATATCTCCACTGCTTATTTAAACACTGAATTGGACAAGGAGATATATATGACACAAGCTCCAGGATATGAAACAAAGCAACCTGGATATGTATACAAATTGAAGAAAGCCATCTATGGGTTAAACAGTCAGCTAGGAACTGGAATCAGTGCCTAGACACTGCTCTAAAGAAATTAGGATTTAAAAGCAGTAAAGCAGATCCCTGTTTATACACTGCGCTATATGAGGGTGCAGAATGCTTGCTGTTGGCCTATGTAGATGATATATATGTAATTACAAAACATCATTCACAGGCCCACTCTTTTTCCAGACAACTGGAAAAGACGTTTAAATTAAAAAGCCTAGGAGAGATAAAGTACTACATGAGTGTAGAGATACAAAAACTAAAAAATGGAGGATTTATAATAAGCCAAACAAAAAAGATAAAACAGCTATTGGAGAAGCATGACATGCTTGAATGTAACAATGAGTTTGAGTTCAGACAAGCATCAGAATTGGGTAAAGGCTTTCAGACTAGCAGCCATTCAGCTCTAAATGGGAGGAGTGTCAAGGTAATTATGATTTAGTAGCTGATCAGTAGAAGTGATATATATAGAAAATGAGTCAGCAGAGTATTTGGGGGTAGTATCCCTTTAAGAGACTGTGTCTGAGGAGAATAGCAGTTGGAACCTGCTTGCTCACTTCAACTGTTTGAATATAACTGACTATCTTGTATTCTGTATGCTCTCTGATTATTGTTGTTTCATATTATATATTAAACCACAGTTAACAAACCACTGTCAGATGTTTATGCTCCTGTGTTATCACAAGAAAATAAGAAAAAGTCTGCGATAATTTATATTTTAAACAACACACAGCCCTTCTAATTTAATCTGAATATACTAGTTTAGTTTATATTTTAACCCTAGCCCATTGGATTAGTCTGAATAGCAGTTGTTTTTGGTCACAGATTTAGATGAAGCAGGAATTAGTCCCCATACTCACAGAAAAAAATAGACATATCATACTAATGTGGAATAATGAACAATCACTAAAATAATGATTTGTCTGCATAATTACTAGAATAATGATGTGTCAGGAATAATGCATAATCACTAGGAAAATTCTGTGTCAGTAATATGTGACTAACCTAATGCGCTTTGCACATGGATACAATGTATGTAGCAAACCCTCCATTGTATACCCGTGAGAAATGAACCTAATGTATTACAATGTGTATTTCAATGTGTAGTCCTTTGTTCCTGAGAAAAGGAAAGTATAAAACTGAAGTTTGAACCTGCCCTCAGGGTTCAGAATTGCTTGTCTCTATTGCTTCTGAACCTGCGCAATAAATCTCTCTGCTAAAACCCTCTGGAATTCGTAAAAGTCCTTTCGTTTTCCACAAGAATTTATAGCGACTCCGCCGGGACTTTTACGAAGAGGCCGTTGACCTTCCAGACGGATTGCCCTGGTGAGTAGCTCCTCTCCTAATGACGACTCCTCCAAGCCGGCTCCGTAGCCTTTGTCTACAGGGAGACCTCGACGGGAAGGGAGGGGAACGCACCCACCAGCGAAGCACTCCAGTCAAGGATCCACCGAGGGTAGCAGACGGGTCTTGAATCCACAGAAGGGTCTGGAACGCCTGCAGGCAAGTATTATAAAAAGGGGATACCTGATCCCGTTTGGATCAGAAGAGGGGATTGATCACCCCCTAGAAGACAAGGCAGCGTCCTTAAGTCTTCAATAGGTAGGATTGTGTGGGTGGTTAAACCATCGCATTTCCTGAAGAGTGACCATTGGAACGTCCGGCACTCCAGGTCGGTGGTAGTGTGTTAAGGAGGAATGGGAGGAAACCAGACTAAGAAGGGCGTTGGTCAGACGCCACTTCAGTGTATGTTGGCAAATTTTAAAAAGGGTTTTTCTAGGGACTATGGGGACCCACGACCAAATCCAGCCATATTAAAAAGATTCTGTGAATCTGAATGGACCACCTTTGGCGTAGGGTGGCCCAAAGAGGGATCGGCGAATCCCGAACTCGTGGCACGGGTTCATCAAATTGTGACTGGAAGTGGTCATTGGGACCAATATCCCTATATAGACCAATGGCAGATTAATATTGCAGAAAAGCCTCAATGGTTAGCAAAGTGTCAGATAGAATGTGCTAAAATATATTTGGCAAGCCAAAAAGCCAAACCTCAGACAAAAGCTAAGATTTTGAGCCAGGAAGAAAGGGAGGAAGTTGCCAGGCCCCCGCCCTATGTTCCTAGAAGAGAAGAAGGGGGAATATATCAGCAAATTCCACCCCCTCCGGTTGAAAGGAATGAAGTCCACCTTCAACCAGAAGCCGGTGTGGAAAGAGAGATAAAAAAAGAACAAACTGTTCAGAAGGAAAAACAGGACTTGGATAGCGATGACAGCAAAACATCAGTTTCTAGTCGAACTAGAAGTAATACAAGGGAAAAAACAGAAGAAACGATAGCCCCTCTAAGAGAAGTTTTGGTCCCTGGACCAAACAACGCAAATGTTCCGATGCTCCAGTATGTTCCCTTTACAACCACTGATCTACTCAATTGGCGTCAGCAATATGGACCATTTTCAGAAAAACCTCAAGAAGTAATAGATTTATTCTCCACCATTATCCAGACACATAACCCAACGTGGGATGATATGCAGCAACTTATTTCTACCTTACTGGATAAGGAGGGGAGAGAGAAATATAGGTTAGGTAAATTAAAAGTACTTGCCCGCAGACACCCTGATGGGGGAGCGAATTATCAGACAAACAGAAATACCGACGCAGTAGAAGAGAGACCTGGCTGGAATGCTAACAATGAACAACACCAAACTTTGTTGCGGAATTATCGGCTTTTATGTTTAGAAGCTCTGAGGGAAGCCGCAATCCGTCCAGTTAATTATGCTGCAGTAACTAGTATTTGGCAAGATAAAAATGAATCACCAACCGCTTTTCTCAGCCGACTGATAGAAGCCTATAAAATAAATACAGGTCTTGATATGGAGTTGGCACAAAATCGCCCACTCCTAATTGAAAGATTTATCACCCAAAGTGCCCCAGACATAAAGAAAAAGTTACAACGCACAGAAGGGGCATTAAGGAAGAATATAGCAGAAATCATGGAAATAGCTCAGAAAGTGTTCCGTAATCATGAAAAGGAAGAAGAGCGTAAGTCAGATCAAAAAGAAAAAAAGAAGGCTGAAATGTTAGCAGTAGCCTTGGGGCGAATGCGCATCGGACCCAACCAATGTGCCATCTGTAAACAGGAAGGACACTGGCAAAGGGAGTGCCCCCAGAGGAGTGGCCAGCCAAAGGGGCAATCTCGCCAGTATGGAAGAGGACGAGGGAGAGGATTTAGAGGAACTTTCCAAAGAAGTTATAGGGGAAGCTTCAGGGGAAGAGGGCGTCCAGCCTATCCCAGTCAGACGGAAGAAAGAGAAGAAAACATGATCGGCTTAGCTGACATGGAATGGGGAGACTGAAGACGACTGGGTTCCATGGTCCCACCCCCGGAGCCCATTGTTAAAATACGGGTGGGAGGACAGACTGTCCCAATGTTAGTTGACACGGGAGCTACCAGATCGGTCCTAAATAAATCTATTGGCAAGCCATCAAACCAGACCATCCAAATTCAGGGAGTATCCGGAGAAACTCAATCTCGATCACTCCTGGAACCCCTAACATGCCAAGTGGGACAAGGAATCATTAAACATCAATTTTTATATGTCCCAGACTGTCCAGTCCCATTACTGGGAAGAGATTTGTTAGACAAGTTAAAAGCCACAATCTCCTTTGACAATGGGAAACAATTAATTCAAGTACGCCACCCAGTGGAAGAAATATGGCACATAATGGTAGTAACTGAAGAAAAAGCAGAAAGCACTGAGTGGCAACAATTTAATGTCCCACTCCTGTGGGCAGACAATAACCCCCCTGGATTGGCGAAATATGCCACGCCCATTATGGTGGAACTAAAACCGCAAGCATATCCTGTTAGAGTGCCTCAGCGATATTGTACTTCAGAGGCTGCTATTGCCATTCAAGAATTAATCCAAAAATACTTGATAGCAAAAATCATTAGAAAAAGTCAGTCACCCTGGAATACTGCAATTCTACCTGTTCGTAAGCCCGACGGACAGTGGAGACCAGTCCAGGATTTACGCCCCGTGAATGGACTGACCTTGACCCTACACGCGACTGTTCCTAATCCATATATTCTTTTGAGTACAATACCCGCATCAGCTAAATGGTTTTCAGTTGTGGACTTAAAGGATGCATTTTTCACCATAACTTTAGCTAAGAGTTGTCAGCCAATCTTTGCATTTGAATGGGCTAATCCAAAAACACAAGTTAAGACTCAATATACCTGGACTAGACTACCACAAGGCTTTAAGAATTCACCCACGTGTTTTGGCCAAGCCTTAGCTCAAGATCTTGCATATTTGAAGTTAGTCAGGCAAGAGGACTGTTGCCTTCAATATGTGGATGATGTTCTAATAACTGGACAAAACAGGGAGGATTGCTTTGAAAACACATCCAAACTGCTCAGGATGTTACAAGACTGTGGCTACAGAGCGTCCAAAAAGAAAGCACAATTAGTTCAAATGACTGTACTGTATTTGGCCTATGAACTATCACAAGGGCAGAGAACTCTAAGCCCCCAGAGAAAGCAGGCTGTGTTACAGATTCCCATCCCCCAAACAAAACAGGAAGTTAGAGCCTTTCTGGGGATTACAGGCTTCTGTAGGATTTGGATTCCTAATTTTGCTCTCATGGCTAAATCATTGTACCAAGTTTTAAGGGGACCAGAAAAGGAACCTCTTTTGTGGCGACAAGAGCAAACCCTAGCAATGCAACGTCTTCAACAAGCCCTCACTACAGCGCCAGCTTTAGGACTGCTGGATATATCTAGGTCATTTTCACTTTATGTCGATGTGAGGCAGAATGTGGCTTTAGCAGTCCTTATCCAAAAACAGGGAAAGTGGAATCGCCCAGTTGCTTATCTGTCAAAGCAATTAGATATGGCAGCACAAGGATGGCCACAATGTTTAAAAATTCTAGCAGCAGTTATGCTGTTACTACAGGAAGCAAATAAGTTAACCTTTTCTGCTCCGGTGGCTGTTTGTACTCCCTGCAGACAATTATTGACAATAAGGGACATTTATGGATAAGCAATCAAAGGATGCATAAGATACAGGCTCTTTAATTAGAAAATCCACAAGTTACACTGCAACAATGCTCTACTCTCAATCCGGCCACTCTTATGCCAATACCAGATTCAACTATGCCTGTGCATAACTGCATGCAAACAATAGAACTACAATATTCTTGCAGACCTGACCTTACGGACCAACCATTGCATAATCCAGACTTTCAGTGGTTTACTGATGGATCCAGCTTTATGGATCAAGGAATTAGATACTCTGAGTATGCAATTGTTTCTCAAACTGCAACTGTAGAATCAGCACAATTACCCAGCCAAGCAAGTGCACAATTTGCGGAATTGTATGCTCTAACCCGAGCATTGGAAATAGCTGCAGGAATGATTTTAAATGTGTATACAGACAGTAAGTATGCATTTTTAACAATTCATGCACACGCCACCATCTACAAAGAAAGAGGATATTTGGACTCCACAGGCAAGATCATCCAATATGCAACTTTGATTAAAAGACTTATTAAGGCAGCTCAGTTACCGTCTAAAGTTGCAATCATCCATTGTCCTGAACATCAAAAAGACTCAAGCCTTATTACCCAGGGCAATAGGAAGGCAGACAAAGAAGCCAAAAGAGCCGCTTTAGAAGGCCCCCCCCCCTCCAGTCAGATGTCACCAGGTTCATGTATTTAGACACTTGGAAAAACCTGATCCTACATATACTAAAGAGGAAAGCCAAAAGTTGAAGCAGGATGTACAAGCCAAATTGGTTAAAGGCTGGTACACCCTTCCCAATGGACGCATTGCTGTTTCTCTTGCGCTTGCCCGCCCTCTTATTTTTCAGGCCCATAAGCAACATCATTTGGGAAAAACTGCATTATTACAGCAGCTTGAACGATTTTTCTATCTTCCCTTTGCTTCTTCGCTAACAGCACAAGTGTGTTCTCAATGTTCCATTTGTGCTCAAACAAATGCATGCCAAGGACCGGTAGTACCGCCTGGTCAACAACCAATCGCTTATTTCCCAATGGACTATGTCATTGTTGACTTTACTGATATGCCTAGGAGTAAGAAATATATAGCCCTGCTAGTTATAATTGATACCTATTCAGGATGGATCGAGGCCTTTCCAACTGCAAATAAGAAAGCTATACAAGTTGCCAGAATCTTTCGTAAAGAAATTATTCCTAGATTTGGTTGCCCTTCTAAGATTTCATCAGATAATGGCCCTGAGTTCGTACATCAGATTAACAAGGCTTTAGCCCAGGCATTAGGTATTAAGTGGAGATTTCATTGTGCTTTTCACCCTCAATCAGCTGGTAAAGTGGAATGGGCTAATAGCACAATTAAAAACCTTATTACCAAATTTTGTTTGGAAACTCATCTCCATTGGCCAGAGGTTTTGCCTATGGTTTTGTATGCAATCAGACTGGCCCCCCACACTAAATTGCAACTTAGCCCTTATGAGCTCATGTTTGACCGTCCCCCTTGTCTATTTAAACCTGACAGTCAGGGCTGGCCAGACTTGGCTCATAAGGGGGAATAGACCAACAGAAATTGTTACACCAGTTACAGCTTCATAATTTAGCTGTTTCAAATTTGCGCCATTGGGGTAAAACACTGGAAATCAGATCCCTTGAGCCCAAGATGGAAAGGACCATATACTGTTGTCATGTGTTCTCCATTGGCAGTGAAAACCTTGGAGGGAAAGTCCTGGATCCACTGGAGTAGACTGAAAACAGCTGCACCTGCCGATCCAGTAACTTACAAGGTGGATAAAACTGACAAACATTTAGTGTTAAAATTTACAAGAAATACACCCTGTCGAACCCTACTGGCAACGGGTTCTCAACACCCGGTGTGAACATCAGACCTTGCTGAGACACTCCGGAAGCTGTCTCTCTACGCACTGTGGAAGACATGAGGATTCTACAGATCATAATACCTGTTGGTTATTTAATATGGGAAATATACACACACATTCCTACACAAATCAGTGCAATGGCTACACAAGAGGTCATACCGCAGAAACGCTCTAATAGAAAACTATTGAGTAATACACACAAAGAAAGAACAAAAACACAGGGAAACCAGGATTGTCAAAACTGCATCAAGATAACAAAACAAGGAAACCAGATAACGAAGACTTTGATTTATTATACAATGAAACCAGAAGGGTGCCAAGATAGCTTCCCTAACTCCTGTACATACAATAGAATTACATATAAAGTTTGTAGAAAAGGAGCCCAAGGTCAGTGTTATAACCCGAAGTCTGATCCTGATAGTTGGGCCTTACAAATCCAAACACATAGAACAAGAGGGAGCTCTAGGGACCAGGCACTATTAGGGATCTCTCAATGGAAATCCAACCCACACTCCAGTTTTAGCGTCACCTTTGATGTTT
The DNA here is from genome assembly GCF_001527695.2 of Protobothrops mucrosquamatus. Taxonomy (NCBI): domain Eukaryota; kingdom Metazoa; phylum Chordata; class Lepidosauria; order Squamata; family Viperidae; genus Protobothrops; species Protobothrops mucrosquamatus. Next base: position 438,965 of record NW_015386141.1, read on the forward strand.
GTAAAGCAGCTAATTATTGGGCTGCAATATATGGTTGCGGAGGGATCAGTCGAATCCACAGCTACATCCCAAACCATAAGTATTTGTGCCCACCGGATAGGTGTGCAGTCTCCACGGTCAAATGTAAGTGGTGGTCATGTATTAAGTGGCATACCCAAGACCCAAAGGAGATGGAGCACATCTTGTTTGAAAAAAATAATACAAAACCAGACTCCTGTGGAAGGGATAACTGTAATTTGGTGACTCTCACAGTCAAGAATGGCAGTTGGTTCCTGGAACAAAATAATAATAATAATAATAATAATAATAATAATAATAATAATAATAATAATAATAATAATAATAATAATAATAATAATAATAATAATAATAATAATA
>NW_015386141.1:439517-441120 GCF_001527695.2 Protobothrops mucrosquamatus
TCCAGTCCCCTAATCATCTTTGTTGCTCTTCTCTGTACTCTTTCTAAAGTCTCAACATCTTTTTTACATCGCGGTGACCAAAACTGGATGCAGTATTCCAAGTGTGGCCTTACCAAGGCATTGTAAAGTGGTATTAACACTTCACGTGATTTTGATTCTATCCCTCTGTTAATGCAGCCTAGCACTGTGTTGGCCTTTTTGGCAGCTGCAGCACACTGCTGGCTCATATTTACGTGATTGTCCACTAGGACTCCGAGGTCCCTCTCACAGTTACTACTATTGAGCAAGGTGCCACCTATGCTGTACTTGTGCAATTGGTTTTTCTTGCCTAAATGTAGAACCTTGCTTTTATCACCATTGAATTTCATTTTGTTAGATAGTGCCCAGTGTTCAAGTCTGTCCAGATCCTGTCCAGATCCTGTCCAGATCCTTCTGTATCTTAAATAAATGGGAAAGACGAAATTGGATGTTTGGGATAGGAATAGATGCCGACGGCTACGATCCAATATCAGAGGTAGAAATCAAAATTATAACTGCAACCAAAAGATCAGAACAAAAATCATTATTTTGGTCATATTATGAAGAAATGGAGAAACCAAATATTCCTGAAATACCTAGATATGTAACCAATACCGTTGTTAAGTTAGCTGAGGATATTGCCCATACTCTAAACGTGTTCAATTGTTTTGTGTGTGGTGGAACAAATATGGGAGAAAAATGGCCATGGGAGGCACAAGAGTTAAATTATACCAAGGTACTAGAAATGTCTGAGAATAGTAGTTTAACCTATACGAGCGGGAAAGATGGCGATTGGACTCTCACTTCCAACCTGGTAGGACATGTATGTTACTCAAGGAACAAAACAGAATCTTGCGTAGCAGTAGGTAACCTCCTATGCACAGGGATTTGGGAAAACGGTAAATGGTGGTCCGGAACCAACGAAACCACTAATATAGATCATTATGCCCTTACTAACATATCTGGGATGCCATATCTAAAAGACCCCACAAATACCAGTCTCCCTTGGCTAGCCCCGGATGGAATGTACTGGATTTGCGGAAAAATGGCATACGGACAACTACCTAAGAACTGGTGTGGATCTTGTGTAGTGGGAATAATTCGACCAGGATTTTTCCTGTTACCATTAAAAACTAAGCAAATTCTTGGTGTTCCTATATATGATGAAATTGGCAATGTAAGACAAAGAAGGGGACCAAGTGCATACACCCAATGTGCAGGAATCACTTGGCAAGAACATGAATGGCCACCTTGCCGCATTATCCTAGTTTATGGCCCAGCTACTTGGGCTGAGGATGGAATGTATGGATACCGTACCCCTATTTATACAGTATGCTCAACAGGCTCATTAGGTTACAAGCAGTGGTAGAGTTAATTACTAATGAAACTGTGCAGGGACTAACTGAATTGGCCAAAGAAAATGTGAAATCCAGGACATATATTATGCAAAATAGGTTAGCCTTGGATTATCTGTTGGCCAAAGAAGGAGGGGTATGTGGAAAATTCAACCTAACAAACTGTTGCATCGAAATAGATGAAAGTGGAAAAGTGCTGAAAGACATAACAGACAGAATGGTCAAACTAG
>NW_015386141.1:441551-446442 GCF_001527695.2 Protobothrops mucrosquamatus
AATGTGAAATCCAGGACATATATTATGCAAAATAGGTTAGCCTTGGATTATCTGTTGGCCAAAGAAGGAGGGGTATGTGGAAAATTCAACCTAACAAACTGTTGCATCGAAATAGATGAAAGTGGAAAAGTGCTGAAAGACATAACAGACAGAATGGTCAAACTAGCTCACGTTCCGGTACAAACCTGGAAAGGATTTAATTTGGAAGACATATTTTCAGGATGGTGGCCAAAGTTACCAGGCCTACAAACCATCATAGTTATAGCAGTCTTGTTAATTCTAGGATGTATTTTGATTCCCTGCTTACTCCCCTGTGTTATAGCAATGATTCGAAGAATCTCAGAAAGTACAGCCCAATTAACTGCAAAACACGAAACGTTAGCTTTATGGGAATATAAAATGTTGCCCTCTAAAGATCCTGAATTGGAGGACGAATAATGGAAGTTTAAGCGAGAAAACTTCCAAAGGGGGAAATAATGTGGAATAATGAACAATTACTAAAATAATGATTTGTGTGCATAATTACTAGAATAATGATGTGTCAGGAATAATGCATAATCACTAGGAAAATTCTGTGTCAGTAATATGTGACTAACCTAATGCACATTGCACATGGATACAATGTATGTAGCAAACCCTCCATTGTATACCCGCGAGAAACGAACCTAATGTATTACAATGTGTATTTCAATGTGTAGTCCTTTGTTCCTGAGAAAAGGAAAGTATAAAACTGAAGTTTGAACCCGCCCTCAGGGTTCAGAATTGCTTGTCTCTATTGCTTCTGAACCTGCGCAATAAATCTCTCTGCTAAAACCCTCTGGAATTCGTAAAAGTCCTTTCATTTTCCACAAGAATTCTGTTGTCCCATTCGCTCTTTTTTCTTACTGATAAAATTATAGTTGTGCATTTCCTGGGACAGACATCAATACCACCTTTTACATCAAAAATCTACACTTGAAACTGACAGTCTAATAAAGAATAAAATACACATTTCCAGCATAAATGAATGCTGCTGACACTACCAGTCTCAGAAATAGACATTACAAAAACTGCTTTTGACCAGTGGACAAAACAAAAATCAAAAGTTATTCAGAATGGTATCAATATGCCATCTAACAGTTAATGTTAAAAACAGCAGCGATGCCTTCATTAGTCTAAGCAGTCACACAGAATACTAATTTAAAATTATTCGTTCATTTAATTGCCTCTTTATTAACATTCACTGAATTTTAAACCATGCTGAGCTAAAAATAATTCCGTAAAGCAAACTTCTTCTCCAACCTGGTGCTTTCTAAATATACTGGAATTTCTACTGTATTGCCATATCTTATATCTCAGCATCAGTTGATATTTAACTGCCAATATTAAAATAACACATTAGTTCAGAAATCGCCCTATCAAGGGTTTATCAGCATCTTCCTTTGGTTTTTGCAGCTGCTGCCTCAGATTTCAATCTTCAGTACATGCAGCGCCCCAAGAAACACTGACGCACATAGTGCACCAAAATATTCACACCATGCCCTGCTGTTCTAAGAATATAAACAAGGGAGAACAGATGCTTGACTTTACCAGCTCAGTTGCTTCCCCATTATGTGCAGTGACATTTCATCAAAACAGCAATGAGGAAATTAAAAACTAATGCTAATTTTAGAGAAGTCTTCTCTTATTTTTTTTCTGGCTCCAGTATGCATGATCTACACTTTGCATGTCAGCAATAACATTTGCATGATCTTCCCATGTGCACAACACAGAAACCACAAGCTTTGGTAGCACCCAAAGGAAGTGGTCCATTGTCTAACCTGAACTTCTTCCATTTACCCAATAATGTAAGGTCACATAGCATTATATTTTGAATCATTCTGGAACATTATATGGAAAAGTTACATTTAATTCTTATCATTCAGTGCAAGATTTTGAAGAGGTTTCATGTAGATCCTAGGAAAAGGTACACTGGCATGGATACTTTGTGTTTTCTTGCACACCACAAGGATCCCCATAGTGATAGAGTTGTATAGAATCCTAAATAAGATGTTGGTTTTGGTTGATTCTTTTGATTATGAATGGTTGCTAAGAATTCTACATTAGGGAGGATGTAAAACAAACACTGGAAAGATCTATAGGCATTAGTTAAGCAATCAGTCCAAATAAAATGTGTTCTTATAAATAATCAGAAAGTTAACACTGAAATGGAACATACCATAGCATGCTTTATAAACTGCAAGTACTTTGGCAAATGTCATTATGATAAACATGCCATGTTTAATGGAATCTAGTCATCACCATTATAGATACAAATGATGTAGTCAATATTTGCTCAGTAACTTGCCAACTGAAATTATTTCTTTGAATGAATTGCATTAAAATCCACTTCAAAGAAAAAACACCATAAATTGACACATTTATACAATGGTATCATTCCAGCCTATCAATTCAATGTATTTTGAGCCTGCATAGTACATTATAGTGTTTATTACAATCCAATACTTTTATAAAAAGTTTAATGTTCCATAATTTAATCTGCAAGTATATATTATTTTACAGATAATTATCGTGCAGATTCTAAAATGTTTTTCCTAGTTTTGTATGCTGCCCAGTCCACAGTTCAAAAAAATTGAATAAATAGCCCTCTACCTCTGTTGTTGTACCTGAATGTTTTGAAGGAACTCAGTCCTTTAAAGATCTCTTTGCTCATAGTCACTCATGTCTTTGTGACCTCTTATCTGGACTACTACAAAGTGTTCTGCATGGGGTCTGTCCCTGAAAAGCATTCAGAAGTTTCAACTGGTGCACAGGTAGTAAAGGATATTGGGTATTCAACACATGCGATTCAAGGTGCTGGTTATCATATTTAAAGCCCTTCATATCTTGAGGCTGGGTTACCTAAGGGACCATCTTCTCCCAGTTTTTTACCTGTTCAATTTACTCAGGCAGGTTGCAGGTCCTGTCAGCCAAGGAATGTCAATTGGCAGAAACCAGAAGATGTGCCTTCTCTGCCCTACACTTTGCCCTCTGAAATATTCACCTTCCAGGTATCAGGACCCCAACCCTTTTGGCCTTTTGCAAGGCTGTGAAGACTCAGTTGTGTGCTCGAGTCCCATTTAATATCCATAGTAATAGTGTTACTTGGTGCCATATATATTTTCTACTGTTTTGCTTTAAATTATTTTTATATTTAAGATGCATGCCACCCAGAGTCCCTGGTTGAGATGGGATGCCATATAAATCAAATAAATAAATAAATTTGTATCCTGTAGTCCAGATTTTCCAAAGCATTTTTTTGTAATGTGCTCGATGAGTATCTTCACCTTCCCTTCCTTCAGCTTTCCAGCACTCCTTCCAGGGGAACAAAGGGGAGAACTAAAAATGGCAGCTGTCTTAACATCCTCTCCCAATTTTATCCAGTCTGCTTCCTGCAGTGAAAAAAATAAAATTAAGAATCAATGAAGCAACTAAAGAGGAATAGGCCCCTCTTTTGGGACTGAGGCAAAGTCACATGCCTGGCAGTTAAAAATCTATGATGGAGAGTAGAAGTGATATGCTGCAGTACTTTGCTTTAGAAGGGGGTGGGAACTTTGGACTCAGAATGAAGAGGTGTTCATAGAGTGAAGAGCTGCCTACTCTACAGCTACAGAGAGGGCAGAGAAAAGCTATCATTACAGGTAGTTCTCAACTTATGATCACAATTGAGCCTAAAATTTCTGTTGTTAAGTGAGACATTTGTTAAGTGAATTTTGCCCCATTTTATGACCTTGTCACAGTTGATAAGTGAATCACTGCAGTTGATAAGCTGGTAACATGGTTGTTAAATGAATCTGGCTTCCCCACTGATTTTGTTGTCAAGATTGCAAAAGGTGATCACATGACCTTGAGAAACAGCAATAGTCATAAGCATGAACCAGTTGCCAACCATCTAAATTTTGATCACATGATCATAGGGATGCTACAAAGGTTTTAAGTGTGAAAAATGGTGATAAGTCACTTTCTTTTAGTGCTGTTATAACTTTGAACAGTCACTAAATGAACTGTTGTAATTTGAAGACTATCTATATACTGTGTTTGTTCTGGAATAGTAGTTCAGTGTAAGAAGCAAATCACAAGTTTAAGAGTGTATGGAGCACATAAGGATTTGCTAACCTTGAAAAGGGCCTGAAAAGGCCTGTCATTTACAGGAATCCGAACCTGAATCACTTCTTCAGAGGGAGATGAAGAAGGCAGGAAGAACAAATAGTGGTGTAATGTAGAGATCTGTAATGAACTATAGGTTTTTGAATTAAATAATTTATCGTAGGAACTACTTTGTATTAACCTATTAGTGAGCCATATATGGGTGAAGAACTCATATTGTTTTGCAATAAAATGATGTAAAAAGAATGATGAAATATTGCATATTCAGAGTCACTGGAATCTTTGTTGCAAATGCTGCATCAATACGGCAAGGTGGCTGGATTCAGAATTAATGTTAACAAGACTAAAATTCTCACAAAGAATATGATGGCTAAAGATAAACATCAACTTACGCAAATATCAGGTTTTGAAGTGGTTAGCAAAGTCAAGTATCTGGGAATCTTCTTGTCCTCCTCTAATATGAAACTCTACCAGAATAATTATGAAAAATTGTGGAAATCAGTACAAAAAGACTTATTAATGTGGAAAAAACTTCAGTTTTCTTTGCTGGGTCGTATTGCGGCTATTAAAATGAACATTTTACCTAAGTTTCTTTTTCTATTTCAGATGTTACCTATTTTAAAAAATGAACTTAACTTGAAAGAATGGCAGAGAGATTTGAATCGCTTCATCTGGGAGGGCAAGAAAGCGAGAGTTAAATTTAAGATTATTCAAGATGTTAGAGAACGTGGAGGACTTAAAGCTCCAAATTTGACACTTTATTATG
>NW_015386141.1:446825-459116 GCF_001527695.2 Protobothrops mucrosquamatus
CTTTTTCTATTTCAGATGTTACCTATTTTAAAAAATGAACTTAACTTGAAAGAATGGCAGAGAGATTTGAATCGCTTCATCTGGGAGGGCAAGAAAGCGAGAGTTAAATTTAAGATTATTCAAGATGTTAGAGAACGTGGAGGACTTAAAGCTCCAAATTTGACACTTTATTATGATTCTTGTGCATTAACATGGATGATGGATTGGATCAACTTGTCAAACAAGAGGATTTTGAATCTTGAAGGATGGGACTTGTACTTTGGGTGGCATGCCTTTTTATGCAGAAAAAGATTGATAAAACTTTTAGAAATCATATAATAAGGGCTGCACTGTTAAGAGTTTGGCAAAAGTATTTCGCTAAGTTTGATGTTAAACTTCCAATTTGGGTGATACCATCACATATTTTTCTGACTATACCTAGATTTGTGGTGATGGAGGCGCCATCTTATAAAGATTTGTTATATCAGAGTGGTAGTGGTGATTGGTGCCTCAAATCAATAGAACTTTTGAAACAGAAAAATCCAGATTTTTCCTGGCTTGTGTACAGACAAATTCAAGACAGATGGCGAATTGACAAAAAAACTGTTTTTTCCATGGAAGATGGGAATTTTTTGAAACAAGTAAGGGATGATGCTAAAGGACATATCAGAAGGATATATAATGTTTTATTAGAATTGGATTCAGAAACTGAGCTAGTTAAAGATTGCATGATTAAATGGGCTCAAAATATAGGAGAAACAATATCTATGGATACCTGGGAGTTGATATGGGTGAGAAATGTGAAATTTACGCAAGCTCAAAACTTACGTGAGAATTTTTATAAAATGTTCTATAGATGGCACATGGATCCTGCAACTATGTCTCGCATTTATGAGAATTATGAATCCAAGTGCTGGAGGTGTGGACAACAAGATGCAACTTTTTTCCATATGTGGTGGACTTGCAAGGTTATTAAGGCTTTTTGGATAAAATTGTGGTGGAATTTACAGCAAATCTTTAAAAGAAGAATTACTTTTTTGCCTCAGTTGTTTCTCCTAGGTATCACACAAAACTTGGATGTAAAAGAAACGAATTTGATCTTGTATTGTTTAACTGCTGCCCGTTTGTTGATAGCTCAAAATTGGAAGAGTAAAGTTCTACCTACAATGGAGGACTGGAGATTGAAAGTTTCGTATTTTGCTGAAATGGCAAAGATTTTGGCTTATTTGAAGAATCACTCAAATGAACAATTTTTATTAATATGGAGAAGATGGATTGCTTATATTCAAAAAAAGCATAGAATGGTGGAATATAATTTAGGTTTTTAGTTAACTTGTTCTTTTTTTTTTAGATATATATTTCACCTACTTAAGTAGAATGATATTTTGTGGAGTTAGGGATATTAATATTAGTTTACTTTTATTTGAATAGTATCCTGGGATTAGGTTTGGGAAGTCCGGGGTGGGGGGTGGGGGGTGGGGCTTTTTTCTTGATAACATTATGATATATTTGTGATGTTTTTTTTATGATGAAAATAATAAAAACTTATATTTGGAAAAAAAAAATATTGCATATTCACTCCAGAGAATGGGCAGAGAAGGAAAAGCTGCAATTGCTATTTCTATAACTCTCATCTGCAAGGCCTCCACAAGTCCTGCTCTGCTGCCTCATCATGGTGAGTAAGTGGGGTTTTTTGGAAGGGATGAGCCACAAATGTTAGAGATGATGCCAAGGATATATAATTCTAAAATGGTCACTCAAGGCACGAAGATTAACTCCGGTGCTTAATAAAGCAAGCTGCCACCTGCATCAGGTAGGTGGATGATATGCACGACAGCAATATTCCAATACTTGAAGGGTTGCTGCAGGGAAGAGGACATCAATTTATTCTCCATGGCATCTGAAGGAAGGACAGGAAACAATAGGAGAAAGTTCGTCTGGGGGAGATCCATAATGGAAAATGTACAAGCAAAATTTTAAACACAGATTAAAGTAGTTTTGTACAAAGGAAAAAATGAACGAATGATTCAAACTTATCCTTGAATGTGGCAGAACTGATTGTTAGAGTTTCATTTACTATTTTAAAAGATTAAATAACTGGGTTTTTTTTCCTCCCACAGAAATCACTACAAGGCCAGGTTAGGTAATCAAAATCAGAAAATATCATACCACTGTTCAAATGAAGTTTCTCAAACCTCAAAAATAACATTAAGGCAAATAAGATTAGCATAAAGTTTACTCTAATTTGAAGGCAAACTTACTGAACCCTTAATTCTAATTTCCTTTTCTTACTATGCAAGAGGAGTATGCACCAGAGCATTTTAAAGACAGTTTCCTTTTATCTTTTTTGGCCTGACTATTGCAACTCTTTCCTTGGTGATAATGCTAGCTTTCTGGAGAAACAGATTCAAAACAGAGTTTTGAGGCATTGGAAGGGAACTGGGTTTCACATCCCACTGTATTCTAAATAAATAAACATCTTTTCTAAATTATTAGGCCATACAATCAAAGGGAGAGTGAAATGAGAAATTTTACAATCTACTAACTAAAATATGATAAATCTTAGAAACAGGTAAGAGAGTGGGATGGTGATAGAGAGTCAGGGTAGTAGTGGACAATTAAAATGTATACAAATTCTGATAAGAATCTTCAAGAAGGCAGAGGACAAGGGATCAACTTCCTAGAGAAAAAAAATCTACTTGATCAGATGATCCTTGGGTGGTAAGTGATTTAAAGAGGAATGAAAGCTGACAGCAATCAAATAAGAACACTGGCTTTTAGGAATATCTGCAAAATTCAATCCAGTAAGTAGAAAACACTTGGCAATATTATTGAATCACAAATGAACATATCCAGAGGAAAATGACACAAATAGTCAGGTTGGAAAAAGTATGTTTTTCGCCAGTACTTGCTTTTAAATTAGAAATTTTGGGAGGTTTTTTGACACATGCAAAGATAGGCAAACTTAGATCCATTAACTTCAGGAAATGCAGAGAAGTTTTTGTCTAAGATGAAGCTGCAGGCAAAAGCATATATCAGTATTATTAATCTTTTTATACTAAATATAGAATATAGAGTATGGCCACTCCAGTGCACACCATCAAGAATTAAGATCAGATCCAATCCATGACTTAAGTTAACTTACACAATAAGTAATCAGAATTCATATAACAAAATGCAGCTTTTTTGGACTGTTCTTTTTTATGGTTGTAATAATACACAATATGCAAGCTTTAAAAATAAACAGGACATTGTAACATTCCTAGATATTAACATTAAAAAAAGCAGTACCTGCTCTGTTTCCTTGCATCTCTACTAGTGAGACTATTATCCTTGGTAGCTATTCAGTGATGACAGCCCTTTCCTTATGATTTGCTACTGGATCAACTTATTGCTATTAATAAAGGTAATTAAGGTCAAGAGGAGAGTGCTTTGGTATTGCGGAAGGCTTGCACAGCTTTGGTACAGTTGTCAACACTAATTTCTCATCCAAACGACAGGATCTCATGCAATACCAAAATCTCCTCCACAGTATCTGATCTTAAAAGTGGCTTTGCCATATGAAGAAGGCATGGCATTTGGAGACTCCATAGAGGAAAAGGTTACCAACACTGATCATGATGGCAATATACCTGCTGCAACAATCAACATTCGCATGTTAAAGTCAATTGGTAGGCAATGTGAGTGAGAATACTGGGTAGTTGCTAAAGTCATGCCAAGATGTAGACTTTCCATAATTTCTGAGTGAGCACTGTGGAGACGGAATATGGGATGGGCCTTTGGTTCGATTCAATCCAGTTTAGAAGCTCATTGAAGCAGTTGCTGGATTACTGAAGAATCTACTTCTCCAAATTTTAAACCAGTGCACAGACTCTCCGTAGTAGCTTTATTCCCTAAACGCTGCCTCCATAAAATGAAGGCACTTATAATCTGTGATTGGATATTGTATGGGTGGTTGACTTTACAACAGTAAATGTCATTTTGGCTCAAGCCAAGAGATAATACAATGCACTCCCATTCAGGTCCAAGTCTCTGAGCAAGTTTACTAATCTGTTGATCGGATGGCAGTTTCTTCAAAATCTGTTGTGGAAATCTGAGTAGCTGATCATCTAAAACAAAGAAAGGGAAAAGCTCAGATACATTCTTCTGAAAAATGCAGCATATTTTAATGCTTACCTAAAGCATTAGTTTAAGAAACAAAATGTAGATCAGACCTTTATACCAATATAGACGAATTTCAAGTGTGTCTAATCACACTTGGCCAAATAAAGTATTCAATATAATCATATTTATTATTTAGCATATGATAAGAACCTGGCAGAAGAGAAGTAAGAATATACATACAATCCACATAATTATATACAAAACTTCTATGGGAGTATGGCAGTGGCCTCATAACTGGATGTCCAATTTAGTTATCCAGGCAATTGCCTCTGGCGTTGCTTTGTGCAGATCTTCTAGAGAACCAGAAAACGCATGTCGCGGGCAATCTTGCACAAAATGTTTAATTGTTTGCATATCAGCACCCCAGTCTCAACAAGGGGAATATTTCCACCCTCATGTATACAGGGCAGAGGCACTTCTTCCAGTATCATACATAATTCTGTTCAATTTCATCCGGACAGAGCGAGGCAGGAAGTTTTTAAGAAGAGACTGGACAGCCATTTGTCCGAAATGGTATAGGGCAGTGGTGGCGAACCTATGGCATGGGTGCCAGAGGCGGCACTCGGAGGCCTCTCTGTAGGCACACGTGCCGTTGCCCCAGCCTCGCCTCCCCCGTGACCCCCCTCTCCAGCAGCCCCCCTGAAGGAGAGTCGCCCCTGAGCGTGGCCCATGCGGAGCAGCGCAGCCAAGGACATGGCAGCCAGGCAGCGTAGACAAGACTCTGCCCTCACACCCCATCGTGCACAGTTGATGCTGCAGGGCGTGGGCAGAGGGCGTGACCGCCATTGTGCTGCTGGGCTGCCTGGGCAATCTGCGGCGGGCCCTGGAGGTGGTGAGTGGCCCTGCGGGCAGGCAGGGTGGGGGATGGGGGGTGGAGCGGGAGCGGGGCAGGGCCAGTTTTTGGGCACTCAGTCTCTAAAAGGTTCGCCATCACTGGTATAGGGTTTCCTACCTGAGCAGAGGGTTAGACTAGATGACCTCTAAGGTCCCTTCCAACAACAACAACAACAATAATAACAACAACAATAACAACAATAACAACTTCTGGGAAACCACCAACCTAAAAGGAAAAGGTCAAAACCACATGGTTTTGATTCAATATAATGAAATAGGATAGCAAAAGTCCTAAATAATTTCAATTAAATAATAAAAAGGTTAAAAACTCTTTATATCTGTACTTTAAAAGCCAGAACTGGCTAGACGCCCAAATTGAATTTGACAAGTTATTTCCCATCACATGCATTCTAAAATAGCAATTGTGTCACTATACAGTGGGGGTCCCCAACCCCTGGGCCATGATCCGTTACCGGCAGACAAGTGTGTGAAGCTTCATTTGCTAAGGTGCGGGATTTAGATTGCATGTGCAAAACCATTCGCCCCCACTGCCAAAACCACTGAAGCAGCTGTCACCAGTCCACAGAACCAAAAACGTTGGGGAACCCCTACTGTATAGGATGGCTCAGGGAATCTTTTACTTATCAAATTTGACACTATTTTCTGCTTTGTGGTTTGAGTGATATAGAATTGCTTCAAGGCAGGATAAGCAATGGGGTGCTACTGTAGATAAATTGGATTAACTTAATTAGCATAGTCACATATTATGGGAAGAGTTATTGAAAATAACTGGAGCCTGCCTCTATTTTACAAAGTTATTAAGCATCCAGAAAACTTCCAAGGGAAGTACGGTGAACTGAAGATGGTTCTTTGAAAGCAGAGCCAACAAACACAGCAAAGACCAAGAAACAAGTAAGCAGAATAGTTCCTTGGAACCTCTCTGGATAAGGAGAGGATGGGAGATTATCCACATGCCCACATATCCTGGACAGGTGTCCTTGCAGGACAGTGGTTTTCTACATGTTTCGGTGCTGGGAGACATTAGCCATTTTGCTTGCAACCCTGGAGACTATTAAAAGCCTGTAAGTTCGCAAACCTTACTTTCTTATCACTTGCAGAAATTGCTCATTAAGTACCTCTAACCTTTTCTTTCAAAAATTTGAAAACACCAAGTTAACCATAAAGGAAACAAACTTTTAATCATAAGCTTAAGAATTTAAAGAATCCAGAATAAGCAGCAAAAAACTAAATAAGATTCTGATCTTAGAAAGTTACAAACAGACTAGGAGTCCAAGTAAAATTGGAATATTGAAACTTATTATAAAAGATTGTATAGTTCTCAACTTACAATCACAACTGAGTCCAAAATAGCTCTTGCTAAGCAAGATGCTTGTTAAATGAATTTTAAGCGAGATATTTGTTTAATGAGTGTTGCCCCATGTTAGGACCTTTCTTGTAAATCACTGCAGTTATTGTTAGTAACATGGTTGTTAAGTGAATCTGGATTCCCCATTGACTTTGCTTGTCATAAAAGGTGACCACATGGCCCCAGGACACTGCAACCATAATGCATATGAATCAGCTGCCAAGCATCCAAATTTTGATCACATGACCATGGGGATGCTACAATTGTAAGTGTGAGAAATGGTCATAAGTCCCTTTTTTCAGTACCGTTGTAACTTTGAACAGTCACTAAATGAACTGTATTAAGTCAAGGACTAGCTGTGATTATAAAGAACACCTTTTGATGGAAAATAAATTCTGCTCTGGTTTTTACAAGATATAACAAAGATAAGAAATTTCATGACACGGACACTAGAGGGGACAAAGGCTTTTAGGAAGAGGAAAGAACTCAAGTCTGTAAAATATTGCAAAACAGTGTAACAATGAAAATATTGAAGGAGACGTTTGAAGAATGGAATAAGAAAATAGTAGCTGCAACATCAATAACATCAATAATGATGTCTGCTTCCATGAATAGACTACGTCCAAAAGATAGCAATAGCACGTAGACTTATATACCCATTCACAGTGCTTTACAGTCCTCTCTAGGTGGTTTAGAGTCAGCATGTTGCCCCCAACAATCTGGGTCCTCATTTTACCGACCTTGAAAGGATGGAAGGCTGAGTCAACCTTGAGCCTGTGTGAATCAAATTGCCGAACTGCAGGCAGCCAGTAGCCAGCAGAAGTAGCCTGCAGTACTGCATTTTAACCACTGTGTCACCACGGCTCATAAAGATGTTATGGAAGAAATGACACATGTAGAATAATTTTTATCTGACAATACTGTATAGAGATATCAAAGTAGATTTACAATTCACAGGCCAAGAGAATGAATTAGAAAAAGGATGTTTCACTGGATTTACAAAAGAAACTAGCTGAGGTTTTAAAATTTAAAAGAGAAATGCAAATGACAAACCAAAACAGTGACCTCAATAATTTTGTCCTATTGGATCTATAAAAGAGACTTGTGAAAACCTTGAAGAACTCTGTGCAGTGGGGCAAAGAAGAAATGAAGAGAAATCAAATCCCATAACATTTAAATGAGCTAAAGATTGAGACTGTTGGAAGTGATACAGAGGAATATAAAGATCGTTTATTTTAGAGTTTCCCAACTTTTCTGGCTTTGCAGACCAGCAGGAAGAGGGAGAGGATATGGTTTCCCTCTTGCCACCACTTCTGTGGCCCAGTTCAAATGGCTCAAGGCCCGGTAGATGGCCGCAGCCTGGGGGTTGGGGATCCCTGGTTTATTTGATCAATGTTAAAACAAGATATGTTGTTATTTCTGCCAACCCTTTATAGACTTTCTGCTGACACCAGGACTGAAAAAAATGTTTCATGGTTTTGTTTATGGATAATAAATGGTATATGGGATGAAGTAATAAATGTTTGTAACCCTAGAGGGAGTGAAGAGTCACTAAATGTGTTTATACTTTTTGTGATGAAGGTCAGAATTTATTCTTTAGTATAATCTTTATTTACTTATTTACTTACTTCTTTACTGTATTCATACTTGTCTCTTTCTTCTTTTTTCTTCTTCCTATTCTCTTTTATTTTTTAAAGTTTAGTTTGTATTAAATTTTACCATTATAATCAAAATTCTTAAAAAGAAAGTTATTAAGCATCCCCCAAGTATTCATTCATCTTTTTCTTTATGGAATTGAGTAACCATTGTTACTCTGTAAAGTATTTCAAACAGCACAATACATATCATTCTCATAATGTTAGCAAAATGTTTCTACACAAAACCTACCCACAGCAGCAATGATCAAGTTATGACTCCTTAGACAACACTCTTTAAAGAGCACTTTGTGACATATGTAAATAAAGCACAGCAGACAGACCACTGAGAACAAGCAGGATATGAAATCACATGTTGTTCTAAAGGAAATAACTGTTACTTTTAGAAGTCATAGAAACACAGTTGAAAAGCAGCACTAAAGTACAATCCCCTTCTCAGTACAAGAAACCAAATTCAAGTGTTGTCTAGTACCCTCTTAAACACATCCAACGAAGCCTATCACTTCTCTGCACATCCCTATTAAACTCTTCTTATTGTTAAGAACTTCTTAAACCAGTGGTTCTCAACCTTTTTAATGCCGCGACCCCAACCGGTCGTAAGTCGAGGACTAAACCGGTCGTAAGTCGAGGACTAAACCGGTCGTAAGTCGAGGACTACCCAACCGGTCGTAAGTCAAGGACTTTCCCTGCCCGGGAGCGCCGTGCATGCGTGGTTCCGCCCCCTGCACCGGCCGAGGCGTAGCTGGCAAGCGGCAGAGACAGAGCAGACCGACCACCAGCTGGCCCAGCCCAAGGGAGGTAAGGCACCCGCCGGAAAAGGGGGAAAAAAATGGCAGACAAAAAAAATGGCGGACAAAAAAATGGCGGACAGCCTTGCTTGGCGACCCCCATGAAATGGTCGATCGACCCCAAATGGGGTCCCGACCCACAGGTTGAGAACCACTGTCTTAAACATTCAACCAGGCCTTGATTTTTTTTTCTATATGGCTCTATTTCAGGTATCTGAAAAACTCTTCCTGGGTCTTCTTTTCTTAAGGCTAAGCATTCCTAATTTCTGCAACCTCTTTCCATAAGTTGTACACTTTCCAGGGCCCTGAATATTCTTACTGCTCTTTTCTGAATCTGGTTCAATTTATCTGAACCTTTCTAAGCTCAGAACTGCTTTTTCCATGGCGGCTGTGAGGGAGCTGAAAAAAAATGCAGTTAAGGGGGTTATGCATTCTATGAAAGAAAATGATGGAAACCGAACTGATAAACAGAGAACTAAGCAATAATGCTGAAGGCGTTGAGATGGTTGGCTTGGCTCCATCTTCTATGCCTTTATCTGGGCACTGATTTCTAATTTTGGTTGCGAACGTAGCACCACCATTAGCCAGACACATGAATAAAAAAGCAGACTGGTTGAAAAGAGGTTATGCTTGTAATAGTAGCCACTATCAGTGCTAACAGTGGGAATGTCTCCAATGATTCTTAAAAGGCTGTATGTTCCTTGAAACATTGCAGCTATAGCAACCACTCACCACTTGCTTAATTTCCAGGAAAGCCCTGTTCTGTTCTGTTTCTGCTCCTGGCAATTTATGAAATGATAAACTTGTTTCGAGAGTAATTCAACAGTTAACACTGACATCACTGTCACGACTACTTTCTTAGGGTGAGTACCACTTAAATTTAATTGGAATTAGTCATGCTAACTGGACATACTTGTTTTCTACCTCTTTTAAAGTGTGGTTTTCAGATTTTCCAGACAGGTCCATGAAAATTTTAGCTTTCTTGGCTAACACAGAATGAATAGAAGATAAAAGCTGGGTAAAAGATAAAATAAATGGTTGTATTTATCTAGAAGATCCCCTTTACTGCATAAGTTATTGGCCTAATTATGATAATAATGTATCAACAAGTCGATGACATATACTTTGTCTAGGAGGAATTGCTCTTAGCCAATGGTCTACCTCAGCGGCTCCCAACCTTTTCTATACCCCGGACCCTTAGAACGCTTCTGATATATTCTTGCACCCCTTACAAAATTTTGAAATAATGAATTATGCATATACACTATAATTTTGAAACTTCTAAACCCAAGTTTTCACACCGCCTGGAATATTGTCTCGTACCCCCGGATGGGAACTCCTGGTCTATCTAACTCAAAATTAGTAAAAGTAATTAAAAGTTTTCCAAGCCTTTTGGCATGAGAGTTCCCATCCTTACCTCAAAATGTAGGCAACTGACCCAGGGACTGTTTGCAGGTAATGCATTTATCATTAATGCCACCCATATGGATATATTCTTATTAGAATTGTTTCATCCTGGATATTTTATGAAAGGCTTGAATTTTAATCCTCATCCTACTCTTTTTTCTTTTATTTATAGTCTCTCAAATGTATGAATGGAATATTTGCAAAAGCACAGTAGATCAAAAAGGATTTCTCATTAAGACTATTTCTAAACAAACAGGTACATGGATAACAGCTTTAAAACACCTGAGGTCATGCTTTGATTTTCTGTCACAGCTGTTCATTCTAATAAAAAAAAATTGCCATTTATTGGAGCTGTTATATAATGCTGTTAATCTCCCAAGATTATGCAGATAGCTTGTCCGGTATTTGCACCTGGCAAAGCAGTGTCTCATATTGGTGTATTAAGACTGAGCAGAAAAAAAGTTTATATCATTGAGAACTTAAGTCCTCAGTCTAGCAGAGACACATTATGTCTTTGAATAAGCTCTTTGCTGCTGCAGTATTGTCTATTTTTTTGTTTATCATTCTTTAATTAATAGGAAAGAAAGAAGAAGCAAGAGCAGCAAACTGTCTTTACCTTGCTTTATCCTCTCTTAATAGTCATATTAAGAGGCCCAAGCAGGGGGCAACTCGACCCATTCAGAGAGGGGCAATTAACTGGGCGTACAACACCAGCATTTCCAGCATCCTGTTAACAGATCATAGCAGCAGTATGTTGGGTATGCTCCAAGTTGTGAAATGCTATCCAAGGGGTCTATTGCTGACAGTGCATAAGCTACCATTCAAAAGAATTTGGAGGAATCCATTTATTAACTGGAAACAAGGAACGCCAAGATGATATTGTGCTAACTGGAAAAAGACACAGATTTAACAGGATAAACAGCACCTAACTGCTGCACCCACATCTTAATAATTGCATTTACTTTTTAAAATGATTCTCCCATTCTACATAAAATTAATGCTTAGTTAAAAGTGACACTGCTAGGCTATGTGGTATGTCTGCCAAAGATGATACCCAGCTGACAATAGCACAACACTCATAGCTGACCATCACTGTTTTGCAACAATTATCAGGTGTTTTTCGGGCTAAACCATTCAGTTCCCGTCTGCTTCTTAAGTTTAATTTATGCTATTTCATTTACTGTCTTTTCTTCCTGCTCAGAATGACTGGGGAATAATGAACCTCGTGAAATTTCCTGGAAGTCACGCTCACTGCTTGCTAATGATGCGTGTTCAAAAAGATTGAAATAAGTACGACGTGGTAAAAACAAACAGCAGTCATGGACTCATAAGCGAGCCAACGGATATAAATGTTGCAAAGATTCTACCAGTCACAGAAGAAGGGTTTGGTGAAAGTGTCACCATTGCAAAGTAAGTATTACTTCTTGATCAGGGATTAAAAATCAGCAGGCAAAGAAACCTAAACTAAATTCTAATTATAAGATGATAAGATAGTACGGTGATCTTTTTTGAGCCATGTAGAGAGAAAAGAGTTAAATATTTGCTTTTTAATAAGGCCCTACAACATCTCATAGTATAATTTATATTTTTGTGTACTTAAATAAAACACAGTAATCCAACATTGAAAGAAATGATATTTGATACATTCACGAAGAATCCTATGATCTGACCCATTGGTGAATCCACAACTTGATTGCTAATTCTACAATTAATGAATGCAATCTGGTTGAAAATGCATAGTAAAACTGGTTAGCAATAGTTGAAATGAATAACTGCATAAATAAATAGAAAACCAAGCTCCTATCAAATAAAATGTGAGGATGTCAATACTGTATAGCAGACATGTCAAACTCGTGACGTCGCGCAATGTATCGGGACGGTTTTGCCATTGCCGGCAATGGGGTGGGCGCGGCTTCCGGATGACACATCCGGCCTGCAGGCCGGCAGTTTGACACCCCTGCTCTATAGTGATAGTTAAGACTGAGAAGACAAGGATTCAAATTAACATTTAGAAGGAGTCAATCGGAAGACTTCCGGTGGCAGGCGACCTCGTCGGACGCAGCTGTAGCTGCCTCCCGCCTGTTTCTGCGTAAAAGCC
>NW_015386141.1:460928-462362 GCF_001527695.2 Protobothrops mucrosquamatus
GGTATATGCCCCTAATCAACTTGCAGCTCAAAAACAATTTTATAGACAACTACATCAGAAAATTGTGGCGATGGATTATAATTCTTTGATTATGATGGGAGATTGGAATGGTGTTTTGGATACGTCAAAAGATAAGAATACAACTTCCAAGGATGTAACTCTTTCTAGATTACCTAAATCCTTTTTTGCTATGAAGGATAATTTAGAATTGGCGGATGTTTGGAGAGTACAACATATGAATGAACGTGATTTCACTTTTTTTTCTCATAGACATGATTCTTTTTCAAGGATTGATTTTGTTTTGACATCGACTGACATGACTATTGATTGTAATAAAACAAAAATTTTTCCTAGAACTTTGACTGATCATAGTATGGTCTGGATAGAGATTGGCCAGATAAAAAAGAGGAAATCTTGGAGAATAAATGAAAATTTGTTTAACTATGAGGATAAGGTTAAAGCTTTGAAGGAATCTATGGAAGAGTTCTTTCAATTCAATTTGAATAAGGAGACTCCTATAAATATGGTCTGGGATGCTGCCAAGGCCTATTCTAGGGGAATATTAATTGCTATGAACAATGTACATAAACGAAGGCAAATACAGACTAGACTAGATTTGGAAAAAGAAATTGGGATTAAAGAAAAATTACTATCACAACAACCAACAGATATTAATTTAAAAACTTCCATTAAAATGCTTAAAGATCAATTTAATCTGCTAATTGCTGATCAGGTGGCCACCAACTTGAAGTATATTAAGCATAATACATTTGCTAATGCAAATAAACCGGGGAGATGGTTGGCCTACCAAATACGTAAGAGGCAGAAAGCTAGACTTATATCTAAAGTTTTGGTTAAGGACCGTGAAATTTATCAACAAGAAATGATTAAAAAGGCATTTACTGAGTTTTATTCGCACTTATATTCTTCAGAGGCTATAAATAGTGAAGATATTGACAAATATTTACAATCTTCATTTGTATATAAACTTACATTGGAGCAACAGAAACTTATGAATGAAGAGATTACTACAGATGAAATCTTAAATGCAATCAAACAATTGAAAGCTGGTAAAGCCCCTGGAACAGATGGTTTGACAGCAATTTATTATAAGTCATTGTCAGCTGTAATGCTACAACCTTTAAAAATTTTATTCAATAGAATTATGTTGGGAGAACAAATACCACAGTCTTGGACAAGAGCTTTTATATCTTTGATACCGAAGGATGATAAAGAAATTTTGGAACTTAAAGACTATAGACCTATCTCTTTGCTGAATGTGGATTATAAAATTTTTGCAAAAATTTTGGCTAATAGACTGATGCAGATATTGCAACATTATATACATGATGACCAAACTGGCTTCATATCTGGAAGGTACATGAAGAACAATATTAGGCAAATTGTAAATCTACTGGAATATTTGGATAAGAA